>NW_026852171.1:0-9879 GCF_026571515.1 Ruditapes philippinarum
AAAAATTACAGTAATAATTGAACGGAGTTGACTGGTAATGGAGGATGAGAGAGAAAAATCAAAAATCATTGCGAGAAAAAACAAAGAGAAAAGACATAAGTCTAACAAGCTAACATTATTTAAATAATAACATAGTTTCAAAAGGATATCCTTATTACTATGGTTCATTAATTTTTCAAATTTTAAAGCACTTGGACGTTCATAGAAATATTTATCAAGATACAGCTTTCTTGTATTAACTAAATGTGAACATTCAAAAAGATAATGGAATTCGTCGCCTAAAGAGTTACTGGTACATAGGTTACAAGTTCTAAGTTCTCTTGGAATATCATCAAACCTTCCTTTTTCAAATGGAAGTTTGTGATTCATACTTCTAAATTTAAAGAGAATTAAAGCTAAATTCATAGGTAACTTGCTGAGGTATGGCACAAAACAAAAATCCTGTTTATAAATCCTGTAATTTAGACATTTACTGGAATTATAAATTGTACTCCTCCAATTTTGCATAAAATGATCACGCAGTCTTAAGTTGACAGTATTCTTGAATGAAGCAGGAGATTCCACATTTTGATTTATCCAAAATGCGACAATCCAAGATCATTTAAATTATTTCGAACAAAAAAGACCCAATCTGATTTAATATTATTCAGAGTATATAAATTATGAGTTGTTTTATATAGAATGCTGATTATCTTAACATGTTTAGAATTAACTATTTTACCCCAGTAATTGAGAACTCTACTTTTAATTTGTGTTGAAAGTGGGGTAATACCCAACTCCCCATAAATCATAACATTTGGAGTACTCTGTTTCAACTGTAGAATTATCTTTAGGTATTTTAATTGAAATTTATCCACAACACTCACATCTTCAACACCCCAAACTTCACACCCATACAACAAAATGGGTGCTATCATTGTATCAAACAAGTGTAATTGCATATCTATTGGTAAATTAAGTATCCTAGATTTCCTAGTTACATAAAACATGGCTTTACGGGCTTGATCAATAAGGAATGTTTTAGTTCTGCTGAATTTACCATTAAATGAAAATTGGACACCCAAATATGAGAAATGCTAAACAATTCAAGGACAGTCCCCTCAAAGTGAAAGTTAGGCATATTACGCAAACCTCTTTTGGTTTTCCAAAATATAATAACTTTGGTTTTATTTGTATTTACTTCAAGATTCCAAAGCTAGCAGTAGTCAGACAGAGCGTTTAAAGCTAACTGAAGCTGCTGAGAGCTCTCTGACAATAACCGATAGACGTTATTGAGATATGCTGAGTTACCCCGCTTGAGTTAACGGTGTAACCGGTGAAGAGGTTGAATAATTCTTGATTTATAAACAGATAAACATGTAAATGATCCTAGACGAGAAAGAATGGCCCTCTTTGGCCAAGGCATGTTTGGTAAAGAGTTGAATTACATAATTGAAATCACTTAAATTTTAAATTATCATATTTGCAGTCTCATGTCATTTAACATGACCCTTGATTGGAAATAAAGTTATTCTATTCTATTCTGTATAATAAAGAGCCTGTTTTTGTATATTCTGATCGTAAGATCAGTAAATACATAGCTAACATCCACGGTCTAACACAAAATTTCCTAACAGTCCTAACAACGCAAAGTAGTTCTCACTCAAAACTGCTTAAAAACCAGCAATTTAAAAGAAAGAATAATTTTTTATGTAGGCATTTAACGAATTACAGTGCATGAAAAGTTTAGATTAGTCAATAGAAATATGAGGTTACAATCACAAAGTTCGCGGATGAATATCTTTTTTACCCAATGAAAAATGTTCGGCTATTTCCGTAAAGCTTCGGATTATCATGAATATCATTTTAATCAATGAAAATGCTATTTTTAGCTATGCCGATTACCGAATACTCCAGAGCGTAGTACACAAATAAATCTGACTGTCGAGTAGTGGAATATATACATGTCGGACTGTTTTGGCGAGAAGATTTTCGATAAATTATTTTCATCAGTGTTAAACAACACGTTTATCGTGAACAAAATACCTCGAAATTAATAAGGATTACAAACACGAAATGGAAATTCTCAATTTAGAATTACATAATGTATTCGTTTTTATTCAAGGTTCATATGTATAACTTCGCCGTGGTGCAGAGGTAAGCGGTCTCGTTGAGGGTGTGAGAGGCCTATGGTTCAAATCCTAGTCGAGGCAATTCTATTTTTTTTTCATGCAAAATTCCATATGTAAATCTCAAACTGTTATAGAAGAAAATCAAAACGCTGTCGCTGCGTAAGATGAATTATAGTATATAAAAATAAACTTATACAGGAAAGTACATACAGATAGTCAGTATGATTTAGATTGCAAAGATCAGAAAATACTATAGAGCTGCAGCCCTTTGATTTGTATTTTCTGACCAATCTCTGACACAGAATTTCACGACAAACCTAACAACAAGTAGTTCTCAAAACACCTTAAAACTAGCGATTTAAAAGAAAGAAATATTTTTATTCTGTTACAAGTATCCAACTAATTACAACGCATTCAAAGTTTAAAACTAGCGTTGTCTTATAGAATTGTCCATAAATGCACAATTACAAATTACGCGGATGAATTTGATTTTAATCAATGAAAATGCTATTTTGAGCGATGTCGATTAACGAATACTACACAAATAAATCTAACTGCCGAGTAGTGGAATATATACATGTAGATTTTTCATGTCGGACTGTTTCGGCGAGAAGATCTCGCTAAATTATTTACTTCAATTTTAAACAACAGGTTTGTCCTGAACAAAATACCTCGAAATTAGTAAGGATTACAAACCCGGAATGCAATGGAAGTTCTAAATTTAGAATGACTAGATTTTATTCAGGCATCGTTTATATAACTTTTCCGTGGTGCAGGGGTAACGCACTCGCGTAGTGTGCGAGAGGTCTGGAGTTCAAATCCCAGTCGAGGCAACTGGTGATCGTCCCTTTCATGGGCCACCAAGAGAAGGAGGATTTGTACCTAAACGTGCACCAGGAAGCGAAAAGTTTCCTCATCATTTAGACCATGTCCCTCCAGAAGAAGATCCAAATGCAACAAGAACACTGTTTATAGGAAATTTAGATTATAATATTTCAGAACCAGAAATACGTAGCATTTTTGAAGCATTTGGACCTATTGATGAAATTGACATAAAAAGACCACAAAGAGGTCAAGGCAATGCATACGCATTTTTGAAATATTACAATCTTGATATGGCTCACAGGGCGAAAGTGGAAATGTCTGGGAAATATATTGGACGATTTCAGTGTAAGATTGGTTATTGAAAAATTAATCCATCAAGTTGTTTATGGGCAAAGAAGTCGCCTTTGGATCAGAAGCTTCGCCTAAAACAAACTTCAAAGCGATTTTGAAGTCACCCGATTTTTTGTGATCTGTCATACTCTTTTACGATGCTAGGTCTGTTAAGAATTTATTTACTTCTCAATTACAACCAATTACCGTTAATCCGCTAGTTAAAAACGCATGTCAACATCAACAAAGTCTAATACACGCCGCAAGGCTAGAGTTCACTATGTATATCATTCTCATGCGATTGACGAATCAGAACGCGCGTTGTATCTGAGACAGTTTGCATTGACCAATAAGCGACACACAAACATACTGCGATTTACACAAAATGGTGACAGATTCAATCAATTTTCGCCAATTTCATGATTAAAGACACCTGCATATACATAATTGTTGATAATTGTTGCGGTGTTTTGACGAGTAAAGAACAACACTGCCCAACATCTTAAAGGTGTGAATATGTTCGAAAACTCGATTGTTAAAAACTTTTCGGAGCACTAATCTGTTGAAATTATGTGAAGATTTGTATCTAATATTTTATTAGTACACTGAAGTCCGTAAAGTTAATACGCTGATTATACAAAATTAAATGTCTCTTACATTCTGGCTTGTGGGCAAATCAATTAAGGAAAATTATAGATGATGACCAGTCTGACTCATTGCCAATGGCAAGCGGCACTGCTCTGCCCTTAATATTTTTACCAACTAAACATACTCACAACATGTATATGTATACAGGATATGTATGGGTGCAAGTTTTCAGGCATATGCCTGAAGCTCAGGTTTTTTGTGTGATGGTTGACTATTAGTATAAGATTATATAGGAAAATGATCATGAATAAAGGTTTTCAGGCTTTTCCAAATTTTCAACTTTCACTCATGTAATAGTGTGTTTGCTATTGGTATACATTTATGTAAAGTAGATTTATAGTAGAATTGTTTATTTGAGAAGTGTTTCTTATTTCTTTATTGGTGTGTAAAGTTTCATAGCTTATAATTCTCCAGATGACGCCTAATATGTCTCCCAACTTCTCCCTAAAGTCTCCTCACTTCTCCCTAAATCAGCTGGAGGGAGAAGTCACTTCTCCCTAAAATTTTGACCTAGCTCAAGCTAGGTATTTTCTGATGTATAGCAAGGAAACAACAATTTATTCAGTCAAAGTCAATTTTAATGGATCAAACATAGACCATATGTCGGCCATTTTGAAAACAGTATGTCACCATTTAAATCGCGGTAATGGTGTAGGTTTCAGTTTTTTTCATGTTTCCGTTAAAATTTCTACATGTTATTTTGCTTGATTTTAAATACTAAAATTATCCTTACTTTGTAACTCAACATTTATTTCTTCAACAATCAAGAACATTTAGAAAATAATGATTGTTTCAGACATACGCACAAATTTAATGGACTATTATTGCTTTTTGTAGAAATTTGTAAAATGTTGTTTTGTTTTACATAAAAATCTAGATTAAAAATATTTTGCACAAAAATTTGGTTGCATAGGTGTACGAATAAAACATGTCAATTATGACCAATTTTAACACTGGTCACATGAAAATATGCCATTACTGTGAAATAAGTGATGACGTGGAATTAGTAATGTTGAGTATAATACTTATAAAATAAAAAAATGTTGACTACACTATTTTCTATAATTCTCACCATGTTAGAAAACAAAACAATAGAATTCCATTGAAAAAAATAAATGGGAGGGAGAAAGAACTGTCTGCATAGGTCAAAGTTGGTGGAGAACTGTCATGGTTAGGAACTTGTAGTGATTATAGTTGACTACCATAGATCTATAAACAGGCTGACCAGTGAAAATGCCAAATCGGGCTTATGACATAAAAAATCATATTTCTAGAAAAGTTATAAATATATTTCTTTTTAACTTTGTTTTGTTTATTGAGAATAATATTTGACATAAACAGAAAGAACAAAATTTGGCTACTGTCACTTTTGTGAGAATTATTTCCCCTTTCTCATGTAAACACATAATTTTTGAAGTCCTATAAAAATATGTTGCATATGCAAAGTGTAAACCAAAATATGTTAAATAACACTTCTTTATGCTCTTATTCATTGAGCCAACTCCTGTCAGCATACATTTCTTTCTGTTTTCAATGAAAACTTCAAAGTACAGTGTCAAAGATTTTTCAAAATATGAATGCCAGAACCAGAATATTTAATCCAAATATATAGAATAAAGGTACTGGCGCAATAATCTAGAGCAAAATGAAGTTGTTGGACACATTTCTATTAAGAATTTTACATTACAAAATAATTTTTATAAACTTCAAATATTTTGTTTCCAGAAAATGGGAAAAGGGAAATAATTCTAAGAAAAATAAAAGATAACCAAAATATTTTTATTTTTATTTGTATCATATATAAATGCTTAATAAACAAAACAAGTGAGAAAAAACATATTAACAATTTTTCTAGAAATATAATATTTTATGTCTTAAGTCCGATCGGGTTATAAATAAATATGCCTCAATAATCATCAAATTATTGAAACTGAAAGTAAACGCTTTAAAATACCTGAATAAATACCACAAAAGTGTACTTATCATTGAATATACAAAGTCCGGTAAAAACAATATTGAAACTATATGATCGATGTTGTAAATTTTAGAACAATCAAAACTCGAACATTATTTACTAAACCACGGTTTTATTAAGCATTTTTACTTTTTATTCATCAGGTTTCCCTTTCCGGTGGTTATAAAACATTGTTTTCCAAGAACGATTATGGATGGACTTGATTTAAATCGTATATGTAAATATTTCAAATTTTTTTCACCATATTTCGTCTTTGATCAACGGTTTTTGTAGCTGATTAGCGATAAAAGATTTCTGCGTTTCGACATCGGGAACTCCTACTTCCGCCATTTTCTTCTAGAATACTTCCTGGTCGGGGGAAAATCCCAATGAGCACAAATCAGCGACAGATAGTGGCGACCCTTAACCCAGCGACCGATAGACGTTAATGAGATATGCTGAGTTACCCCGCTTAAGTTAACGGTGTAACCGGTGAAGAGGTTAAATAATTCCTGATTTATAAACAGATAAACATGAAAATGATCCAAGACGAGAAAGAATGGCCCTCTTTGGCCAAGGCATGTTTGGTAAAGAGTTGAATTACATAATTGAAATCACTTAAATTTTAAATTATCATATTTGCAGTCTCATGTCATTTAACATGACCCTTGATTGGAAATAAAAGTTATTCTATTCTGTATAATAAAGAGCCTGTTTTTTTAGCTCACCTGAACATGCTCAGGGTGAGCTTTTAGGATCGATGATTGTCCGTCGTCCGTTCACATTTAGTTGTTAACACTCTAGCGATCGCATTTTTGCCTCAATCATCATCAAACTTGGTCAGGATGCTTATCTAGTTGATAGCTCGGATGAGTTCGAACATGGGTCATTTCGGATGAAAAACTAGGTCACAAGAGCTAAAAATAGAAAAACCTTGTTTACACTCTAGAGGTCACATTTTTGCCTTAATAATCATCAAACTTGGTCAGTATGTTTTTCTGGGTAATAGCTCGGATGAGTTCGAACATGGGTCATCTCGGATGATAAAGTAGGTCACCGGAGCTAAAAATAGAAAAGCCTTGTTAACACTCCAGCGGTCACATTTTTGCCTCAATCATCATCAAACTTGGTCAGGATGCTTATCTAGTTGATAGCTCAAATGAGTTCGAACATGGGTCATCTCGGCACAAGAGATAAAAATAGAAAAACCTTGTTAACAGTCTAAAGGTCACAATTTTGCCTCAAACATCAATTTTTGCCTTAATAATCATCAAACTTGGTCAAGATGTTTGTCTAGGTGGTAGCTAGAATGAATTCGAACATGGCTCATCTCGGATGAAAAACTAGGTCACCGGAGCTAAAAATAGAAAAACCTTGTTAACACTCTAGCGGTCACATTTTTGCATCAATCATCATCAAACTTGGTCAGGATGCTTGTCTAGGTGATAGCTCAGAGAAGTTCTAATATGGGTCATCTCGGATGAAAAACTAGGTCACCGGAGCTAAAAATAGAAAAAACCTTGTTAACACTGGAGCGGTCACATTTTTGCCTCAATCATCATCAAACTTGGTCAAGATGCTTGTCTAATTGATAGCTTGGATGAGTTCGAACATGGGTCACCTCTGATGAAAAAGTAGGTCACAAGAGCTAAAAATAGAAAAACCTTGTTAACACTCTAGCGGTCACATTTTTGCATCAATCATCATCAACATTGGTCAAAATGCTTGTCTAGGTGATAGCTCAAATGAGTTTGAACATGGGTCATCTCAGATAAAAAACTAGGTCACAGGAGTTAAAAATAGAAAAACATTGTTAACACTTTAGCGGTCACATTTTTGCATCAATCATCATGAAACTTGGTCAGGATGCTTGTCTAGGTGATAGCTCGGATGAGTTTGAACATGGGTCATCTCGGATGAAAAACTAGGTCACCGGAGCTAAAAAAAGAAAAACTTTGCTAACACTCTAGCGGTCACAGTTTTGCCACAATCTTCATCAATCTTGATCAGGATGCTTGTCTAGGTAATAGCTCGGATATGTTTGAACATGGATCATCTCTGATGAAAAACTAGGTCACCGGAGCTAAAAATAGAAAAACCTTGTTTACACTCTAGCGATCACATTTTTGCCTCAATTATCAATAAACTTGGTCAGGATGCTTGTCTAGGTGATAGCTTGGATGAGTTCGAACATGGGTCTTCTCAGATGAAAAACTAGGTCACAGGAGCTAAAAATAGAAATATTTTGTTAACACTCTAGCGGTAACATTTTTGACACAAGTGTCATCAAACTTGGTCAGGATGATTGTCTAGGTACTTGCTCGGATGAGTTCGAACATGGGTCATCTCGGATGAAAAACTAGGTCACAGGAGCTAAAAATAGAAAACCCTTGTTAACACTCTCGTGGTCACAATTTTGACTCAATTGTTATCAAACTTGGTCAGGAAACTTGTCTAGGTCATTGCTGGGATTAAGTCAAACATGGGTTATCTCGGAAGAAAAACTAGGTCACCGGAGCTAAAAATAGCAAAATCTTGTTAACACTCTAGTGGCTACTGTTTTGATCCAAATATCCTGTAATTTGGTCTGAAAGTTTGTTTTGATGATTTCTAAGTCAAATTCGAACATGGGTCATCTTGGATGAAAAACTAGGTCACACCGCCCAAATATGGAAAAACCTTGTTAACATTCTAGTGGTCACATTTTCGACTCAATTATCATCAAACTTGGTCAGGATGCTTGTCTAGGTAATCGAATTCGCATTTGAAACTAGGTCACCGGAGCTAAAAATGGAAAAATCTTGTTAACACTCTAGTTGCTACTGTTTTGATCCAAGTATCCTGGAAATTGGTCTGAAAGTTTGTTTTGATGATTTCTAGGTCAAGTTTGAATATGGGTCACCTGGGTAAAAAACTAGGTCACACTGCTCAAATATGGATAATCCTTGTTAACACTGTAGTGGTCACATTTTTGACTCACCTGTCAAGAGACTTGGTCAGAATGCTTGTGTAGGTAATTGTTTGGATGAGTTTGATGGGTCAGGTGAGCGATCTAGGGCCATCATGGTCCTCTTGTTGTATTTTCTGACCGAAGGTCAGTAAATACAAAGCTGACATTCAATCTCTGACACAGAATTTCACGACAAACCTAACAACAAGTAGTTCTCAAAACACCTTAAAACTAGCGATTTAAAAGAAAGAAATATTTTTATTCTGTTACAAGTATCCAACTAATTACAACACATTCAAAGTTTAAAAGTAGCGTTGTCTTATAGAATTGTCCATAAATGCACAATTACAAATTACGCGGATGAATTTGATTTTAATCAATGAAAATGCTATTTTGAGCGATGTCGATTAACTAATTCTACACAAATGTATCTGACTGCCGAGTAGTGGAATATATACATGTAGATTTTTCATGTCGGACTGTTTCGACGAGAAGATCTCGCTAAATTATTTACTTCAATTTTAAACAACAGGTTTGTCCTGAACAAAATACCTCGAAATTAGTAAGGATTACAAACCCGGAATGCAATGGAAGTTCTAAATTTAGAATGACTAGATTTTATTCAGGCATCGTTTATATAACTTTTCCGTGGTGCAGGGGTAACGCACTCGTCTAGTGTGCGAGAGGTCTTGAGTTCAAATTCCAGTCGAGGCAACTTTTTTTAAATTCTTTTTTATGTGTCTTTGTTAAGGAAGTAGCCATGATATGCAATGATAAAGTGTGGCTGTCATAAAAAATGATTATAAATGATTTTTTGATGCAACTCTACTGTAGTTATACAAAATTCCGTATGTATCAAACTCTGGTGCCTTGCAAGATGAATTATAGTGTTATACAGGAAAATACATACAGATGTACGGTGCGATTTAGATTGCAAAGATCAGAAAATACCACAGAGCTTGCAGCCCTTTGATTTTTAATATGTGAAGAAATGGATTGCTTTGCATTCAATATCCCCAGACTTTACTGGTGAGTTTGTCTAGATCATCTGTAAAAGTGCA
>NW_026852172.1:0-82523 GCF_026571515.1 Ruditapes philippinarum
AAAAAAACAAAAAAAAAAAAAAACCCCATAGGGAAGTACGTGTTGTATTTTGTTTCAATTTTAATTCATTGGATGTCATTTTCGTACATAATTTTCAGTTGTTCTATGAACATCGACTACATAAAAAGGAGCCTTCTACAGAATATTGCATTTTTGCTCAAAGCGATAATGATATTTAACTTGAATTCTAAAAATACAATTGAAAAAGTCATTGTTATAAACGCTGCGTACCCATTATAGTCACTTCGAATAAAGTAAATTAAAAACGTTCCTTCAATTTTAAAGTGAAAAAAGCTATATGTATATTTTTAATGTCTGTTGATTGAATCATTATTGTTGTTTATGTGATTAAAATGGTTACATTGTATTTATAATGAAAGAAATATCAGTATATTTCACTGAAAGCAAATAAAGCAGGCGTGATTTAATAGCCTAACATTCTTAAATAACAGTAGAGTATTTGTTCTACAAGTACAAAGAATGTTTCTGTCTACGTAAAATAAACTTGTATATTTGATTATAAAAATGATAACTGCTTTAAGTTACACCCCTGACTGTTCTATGTAACAATTATTTCAAGAAACGACCAAACGATGTATGAAAACAACATTTATTGAACTGTTTTAAACTTTTATGAAATAATTAATCAGATATAGCTTTATACATTTGAGCGGTATTTTCATATGAGATGAAAATTGAAATTAAATTGTGTATATTAACGTACTGATGTCACTGCTTAATTGACAATACAAAAAAATGCAATGGTTTCTTAAGCAAATGAAAATCTACAAATATCTAGATTAATATACCATCGTTGTTTTTTTCAGCCTGAAATAATGTTTTCATATTATATAAAAATATAAGATGTATGAAACCACTCTTCTATTCTTAATAGTTCACTGTTATTGTATTGTTTTTCTTAACATCTAGCGCTTTCAGTTGAAAGCTTATCTAATCCAACACGCAACATTTCTATATGAGGCATAATTCCTTTGGAAAAAGAAGAAACAACAAGATTAATTTGTTTATCACTCTTATCTTAAAGATGTTATTGATAAAAACAAAACGAAAATAAAACAACTGTCAACAACTAAAAGTTAAGAAGAAGTTACCTTGTAGAAGAAATAATACAATAATCCGATATAGCATTGTTTGGAACCGACTCTTCTCAACTCTGGCTGTACATTGCCGTGACAATCGGAAAATAATCTAATATCTACTTTTTTCTCGGCAAACTCCTCCCCCTTCTCGGAAAATTAATATGTCATATATGTGTAGTAATAACCTTTTGGAAGAGCAGAAAAGCCATAACATTTAAGAAATATGTAATTGACTTTGCTCTTATCTTCATTATTTATTTAGTCATTTTACAGGGTCGGCGTCTTCGTTTTATTTATTTATTTACAAAGACTTATTTCAGTAATAGTGTGAATACATGTTATTTTAAGTCATAGATATCCATATAATTTATTTAAAATGATCAAGCACCCATTGAACAATGAAATGTATCTATCCTTATCATTTCTGGAGTCTCCTTTAAGATGTTCAACAATGGTCTCCTTCAAATGTTCGATCATTAAATATGAACACTTCATCAATATGATGTGTGTTTGTACACTCTTTTAAAAAAATCATTTCTATACATATCACGCCTACAGCATTAATTGCTTACAAATATAAGAAAGTGCAGATTCTAAATGCTTAGTAAAATTTTAGATATATATTAAACTTCTAATAAAATGTCAAATGCCAATGGAAGTTTTTCGGTATCATCATAACCTAGTTGTCATGAAATGAGAAAAGAACATTGTGCTATCTTATGTTGTGTTGGTTTGTGATGTGTTGGACTGCAATGTTGGACTCTGTTGCAATGTGCTGAGCGCCATGCTGTCCTGTATTTTGATAAGATCTGTTCGACACAACTATATGAATATCATAATTATAGACTTAATAATGTTTATCTTATTAGTTTCTGTTCTTTAACTTTCTCTCAAGAGCTTGTTGGACTTTTTAATTTCAATTTAAGCACTGATTATAGCTTTTATAGCTGCATGGGGTATGTAATCATAACACATACAGCTCGTGAACAGATTAAATTAAACAGATTCTACCTTTCTTTAATTCACACCTGTAAACAACATATTCATTTATCACATATCAGAGGATTATTTGTACTTCATTGGGAATCATACAAAATAACCTGAACAATTTAAAATGAAATATGTTGTTTTATTGTGTGAATAGTGTATAGCAGCATATATGTTTGTGCTTAATACAAAATAAATAAAATAATGTCGTCTGTAATTATCCACGAAATAGGTTTTTGTTGCTTGCTGAGAATCAGCGACAAGTCACGCTGAGAAAAGCTGAAGTAACGTTTGATTTTGCCCGTGAGCGTAACGACATGTGCAGTATTTCTTACCTCTCTTAAATTGCTATCAATCACATGACAACAACTTGAGTGTATTCGCCAAATTGTATCAGTAATAACTTTATACCATTTAAGTGTTGAGTGTTGTCGTGATTTTATTTTTCTTCGGGCCAGTTATTTAGTTCATTGGCTGCAGTTATAATAAATCACTTTGCTTTTTACCTTTTCAACACTCATGAACTGGCTCATTATATCTAAATTGAAGGTTATAATTTTATTTCATTTGCTGTGGGGAGAATTTATTAACATTCAACACGATATATTATCCTTGGTAATTGGTGTGCGCTTCTAACATACCCTTTGCACCTTTTGTAAAAATACGCAAAACGACATGCTATCGTATGCTTACTCACTTGCTCTATCAAGTACTTATTTTAAATATTTTAATAAGTTAGATATTCGTTTTCGTCGTGTAACTCTTACCAATTTTACAAGACTTTTACAAAAGATAGACTACATTTGATACTGCATCTCTATTGATATTATAATAAATAAGTTCATCAGAAATCGTCCTTAAATTTTTAATGCAGAAGTAAATTGCAAATATTAATTTCAAATTTATCAAACTAACACTTAAACCTTGTAATGTTGCACAATCTTTTGTTTACCAATTGTTTCCATTATTATATACTTTTACGTGATGTTTTTTCCCTATTGTTAGATTTATTCTTGTTTCGATAAAACACTAAGTCGGAATGTTCAATACCACAATCCTTATTCACAATTATTAGGAAAGTTAATGTCAATTTTAAAATGAAATTTCATTTGATCACATCAGCTCGCTTTCGTCTAACTTCATATTTTTTTATTCACATACTTGTAAATGAAAATGTTCTTCAAGAAATAAAAATTAACAGCCTCCGAAATAAGTTTGCAAATCCGGAATTTTCGCAAACTCAACTACCCTTTTTAATATAGTTTCAATACAAAAAATTAAATCAAACAGTAATTTGGAAAAAAATAGACGATTATTGGTCGTTTAAACAAAGATAGCGCTATAATTAAACGCTGGTCGAGCATTCACAGTGTGGCATCCCATTCTCTCACGGACTTTTCCGTGTCCCACTGGGAATTCAGTGGGGTTAAAACCCCATTTCTTAAAGTGGGAGAATAAAACCGTAGGAGTAAAAAGAATTTTTTTCTAAATATTTTTACATGTGTTGAATATATAATACTTATAATAAACTTATAAGTATTCAAGGATTATATTTAAAGAAATTTGCAATTCTCCCATTGGCTGAAACCCATTAAGTAAATGGGTAAATCTCCCAATATTAAAACGGTGCGAAATCTCCCAAAATTAACATGGGAGAAATCTCCCATTATAGCGTGACTGGAGAAAACCCCATTAGAGCGTAATGGGAGAATAACAAATGGGAGAATTCATCCATATCTTTATTTTTGTTTTACATATCGGATCGGAAGTTTAACAGTAAAAGTTTTTCTGCATGTTAATATTCGGTTCTGACCTTTTTAAAATGAAAAAGGTCCGGGTCCGAGTTTTTATTTAATTATTTTGTTTGTTTATTTATTTATTTATTTTTTATTTATTTGTTTATTTATTTATTTATTTATTTATTTATTTATTTATTTATTTATTTAATAATTCATTCATTCATAAATTGCATAGTTTGTAAAAGAAATTAGAGCGTTTAGGATGTTTTTTTGTCTGTTTCATTGATCTCTTTCTTTCTTTACAACAATGTTGAATAATTGAATTTGTGTTAAAAAACGGCGTGTTTGAAAATCGTGTAGGCACGTTCAGTTAGAGAATTAAATGTCAAAAGCAATAATTGTTAACGGCCAATAATCGTCTATTTTTATCCAAATTACTGTTTGATTTAATTTTTTGTATTGAAACTATATTAAAAAGGGTAGTTGAGTTTGCGAAAATTCTGGATTTGCAAACTTATTCCGGAGGCTGTTAAATATATAAAACAAAACGTGAGTATCTCTCTCTGTATATATGTATGCCTGTGGTGTTTTGATTCATTAAAACATTATTTAGACATTCCGGTGTATTTCGATGAAATTCATTACCTTACATCAACAATTTTTTTTTCTAATAATGTAGGTAGATCTTACATGCCGTATGATTAGAAAAGTATAAAGCTTGTCTTGACGTCTTACCTGTGATAGACAGGATTCATAACCTCTGATCCCCTTTCGAAATTCCATTGTATTTAGTTCCGTCCATTGTGTTCACGGCTAGGACACACGATTTCTATTATTTTGGGATCATACGCCGCTTTTCAAGGAATGACACTTAGTATCACATTGAAAATTCCATGATAACCGCCATATGAACACATCTGCGGATGTTTCGAAATTCAAAATTTCACCATTTTCATGTTTAAATGTTGAATACTGCTTTAGCCGGTGACGGTAGTTTGCACCATGAACATGCTCAATCACACCGAGGCTGTAGCATTTTTAATTTTGCCGTTTTTTGGACTTTATTTAGGGATTCTTATTTCAGCAATTTCAACATAGATTGTATGTTTACATTATGTAGATACTTGTATAACTTATAGATATTGTGATGTCATCTAATACTTTTTGGACAGACTTCTAAATTTTCCTCGATGCTTCTTTGAATGTTTAATATTTTTTCAGCAATTTCCACAGATTTTCGTCCTTTTCTATTGGACGAACATATTCAAACTTGTATAAGATCTTTGATGTTGCTATATTTCCAATCTTCGACAGATCAGTATACTCCATTTTCATAGTTCTGATGACAATTATCGGTGTTTACTTTGAGAATATAGTTAAACAACCTCAGAACATTGCTTCTCCGCAAAACTGCCTAACAAAAATTTTGTCAATGATGCCATAAACTCAATTTTTTTCCCGCCTGTTTATGCATATCATCATCCATCTCGTTTATGTTGGTGCATGAAGAAATTTTCTATCGATTACATCGATGAAATTGTGACAGATATTATATAACACCCTGTAGAAACATATATATTCTAGAAAAAAAAGAACATACGATGCTTTCTTCTAACTTTTATAGATAACGCGTTAAAGAGGATGTTGAATACCATTCATTTGATCAAAGAATTTAGAAGAGGTCTGTGGCCAACCAAGATATCGACTATTTATTAACTTTTTGTCCATTGCCAGAATCAATGGAACGAGCATAACATTAACCATAGCATCAGTGTTTTTTGTGTTTTGTGTTAATTATAGATAAAGCATAAGCCTTCGAGAAATGTTTAGTTCATCAATTATTCTAAGTTTACTGTCGAAACGTTTTCCTTAAAGAAGACTATACATGTAGTTGGGTTGACCTATATACTATTGATTAAGTAGCGGCTTGGACAAGTAGTTAACGCGTCACCCTGGAAATCTCAGTATCGCAGGCAGTGTAGGTTAAGCCTCATCATAAGCAAGTCTTTGT
Source organism: Ruditapes philippinarum (assembly GCF_026571515.1). Taxonomy (NCBI): domain Eukaryota; kingdom Metazoa; phylum Mollusca; class Bivalvia; order Venerida; family Veneridae; genus Ruditapes; species Ruditapes philippinarum. Next base: position 5,838 of record NW_026852172.1, read on the forward strand.
TTCTATAAGCAAAACACTTTATACTCATTGGTTAGTACTGGTTGGTTCCAGGCACCGATTCGATACTGTTTCAATTAAGCTTATACATGTAGCTTCTTACTTAATCGAACTATTTAAATAAATAATAAATTCGTATAAGATATACTATTTATTTTTTTCTATCAAAGCGGAATGAAAGGCCAACAGTGTATGTTATGTGCGATTACCATATTAATGCGGTAGTTTTAAAAAATCATTTCACAATATCATGTATGTGTTGAGCGCAATAGGTAACATTGTAGTAATGTTAAATACCAAGTAGCCGTAGAAAATGACGCATAATCATCCCCTTATGATATCTCTTTTTAAGACTGACTATATTTGTCTTAAAAAGAAAAACTTATATATATCGAGCGACAGCTCGATTTAAACAAAAATGACGATGAAGTTCTTACATTTGAAAAATAAAAGAAACAGATTTATAATAACATGTGACATAATACTTTAGATAGAACGTGATTGTTTTTTCATTAAAAGAAGAAATAATGTTTTAAAAATCTAATAGATATTTTTTTATTAAAAAAGCGGTTGAAAACTATTGTTTACAATTTCGTACTAATTTATTCAAATAACTGTTTTAAAATCAATCTCATTAACACAAATCTATGACTATTGGACAGAAATCCCGCTTTAGGTGTGAGCCGCAATAATTATGTCTAGCCATAAATAAAATATTTTTATTTGCCATTTAAACTGGTATTGAATGAGTGTAAGTTCAATACTGAATTTATTGAACGAGTCGATAAAAATTATAGTATGCAAGCCTCTGGTGAGCATGATATTATTTTATTCAACGAGTTCAATTAATTCAATAAAGAACTTACACGAATTTAATATGCTATTTATCACATACCAAAATTAAAGACCGTTTAAAGTGACAAAGAACCGTTTTTCATTGACACGCCTAAAGTTTAGCGCTAATATTTAGCGCGTCTTTACACTATGTTTGTATAAAGCAAATGACGTCACGTCAAATAAATGCACGGCCGAGCAATACCATTTTTACGGAGTCGCAAAAGCGACACGGGTATGTGTTACAGCCAATTAATAAAAACGGTATTACACTGTGTTTGTATAAAGCAAATGACGTCACGTCAAAATAAATGCACGGCCTTGCAATACCATTTTTACGGAGTGGCAAAAGCGACACGGGTATGTAAAACAGCCATTTAATAAAAACGATATTACACTAGTCTAATGACACCTCGACGTTACGTCATTTGCGTTATATACAAACATAGCGTACATTTGTAAAAGCGCGCTTATGTGAGCGTTACACTTTAAGCGCCACAATGAAGAATGATTCTTTTTAATAGTATCCCGTTCCTATTTTGGATATGTGATAAAATAGAATATTATACTCGTGTAGATTCAATACTAAATAATTGAATTCGTTGGATAAAACAATGATATGCTCGCCAGGAGCTCGCAAAATATGATTTTATTTAACTCGTTCAATAAATTTAGCATTTAATACACTCATTCAATATTCTGTATATATTTTACAAATACAATAAAAATTCAAAAGTCTGTATATTTTTTACAAATACAAGAAAATTCAATACCCTGTATATATTGTACAAATACAATAAAAACGAAAATATAGCAAAGATAATTACACACTTGAACGTAAACATATTAAAAATATCAAGTATTATTTCATGCTTTCCCGTGTTTTACTGTAATACATAAGATGATTATATTCTGACAAATCACTAGTGAAATTTATAAAATATAATTTCCACTGTAGCCGGACTATATCTGAATCATTACTTAACAGAATAGCAGGCAGAAATAAATGCTGTCGTACGTAAATGTTCCTTCTTTAAGAAAAGAAAGAGAGATTTAACAGAACTATATTTCAAAATTGATGATGTGACGTTATGATGTTATGACGTAATAAAGGAGAATGCGCAACGTTACGCGGCAAAATCAGTACAAAATACCTAAAATCATTTGAAAAGCGTGAAATAAAAAGAAAATTTATTTGTTTTACATATTAGATTGAAATATATTTCATTCGTGAACACCAGTTATTCTATTTTCACTCGTGGCTACGCCACTCGTGAAAATATTGCATCTGGTGTTCACTCAGTGAATTTTATTTCAATCTTACATGAAAAACAAACAAATATCCTCTATGTTTTTCAACAGGTTTGTCGTCAACAGAAAACTTTAATTAAACATGTATATTTTGCAAGATAAAAACATTACGTTCTTTATTTTAAAACAGTAAATAAAGGGAAACGCCAGGAGTGCTAACTTAAATATCGATTTTAAAAATAAAAGTTTTGAATTGTACATAAACAGTGCATTAATGGTTGAAAGTGATAATTTACCCTTTGATTGAGATATGTTCTCATCATCTGTATCAGCGAAATTTACATATTATATATTTTTAATGATGCTCAATTTTGTGATCCATATGTGGTTCGCCAATTCACATCCCGCCTCCCCAACGCCCCCATATAATAGTTGGTGATACTGTCAAAAAACAACAACAAAACAAAAACAAAAGTAAATGGCCTCATATATGCACTTTCGGAATTTCTGTTAACCATTGAATGAAATAAACATCGAATCAATACTGACTTCAGTGCATTTGTGTTTACCAAGTAAATAATTGATGCAATAGTAGCCTTCCAGAGAGGTTTTATTCATGAATTATTCCAAGTGTGTGTGCCTTTTGTTGATTAAAGTATGTAATATTGCTGTTTTTATAACGATTTATTTCATTGGTGCAACTGTCTTTATAGTAATTTTAAACTACAAAACAAGCGGAGAAATATAGGTTTTGTACATTTCCACTACAATATGACGAAAATATCATCACATTACAACTACTATACCACAACACTGCCAAATCATTACTACAACAAAGCCAGTATAAGACACTACAAAATCACTATAATCCCAATATTCTACAAGCACACAAACACTACAATACCGCCATATAATTACTATAATACCATAAATAAACCCATCATTATACAACAATAATGCCATAACAATACCACAACAATGCCATTACAATATCACCGCAATACCAGTAAAATGTCAATTCACTGCCATAACAATACCACAGTGCTGACTATAATACCATAACAACTCCACCACAATGTTATTGTAATGTTACTGCAATACCAATACTATACAAATACACTGCCACTACAATATCAATATAATACCATAGCAAAACCACTACAATGTCCTTGTTATATCACCGCAATACCAATACTATACAAATACACTGCCACTAAAATATCAATATAATACCATAGCAAAACCACTACAATGTCCTTGTTATATCACCGCAATACCAATACTATACAAATACACTGCCACTAAAATATCAATATAATACCATAGCAAAACCACTACAATGTCCTTGTTATATCACCGCAATACCAATACTATACAAATACACTGCCACTAAAATATCAATATAATACCATAGCAAAACCACTACAATGTCCTTGTTATATCACCGAAATACCAATACTATACAAATACACTGCCACTACAATATCAATATAATACCATAGCAAAACCACTAAAATGTCCTAAAATATCACCGAAATACCAATACACAGCCAACTATAATATCATCTCAATACCACTACAATAAGACCGCAAAACAAGTTACATGTCAAACAGTGCTTAACTATATTAAGTAGACATTTAATTGATCAATGGTAGTGTCAAATTAATTTTGACGATGATATTTTGCTAACCTCTTAAACCAACAATTTATTATTATTTCTTTACCATTTACTTTCGTATTGGAAATTTTGAAACATTTAGAATGGTTGTTAATAATATAGCTTGTGGTGGGTTACAGAATTTGGGTAAACTGTTTGAGGACGGAAAAGTGTCAAACAGACAATTGCAACTTTGCATGTTTTCTAATTGTTTTCACCAAAGTGACCGACATAAGTCTCAAATACAAACTACAAATATCTCAAACTATGACACCGGTTATTGAAGCTTCAATCAAACTGTGATGATTCGGAAAGTGAGATATGTTGTTCAGAAAATATTAACTTCTATTTGTTTGTTTGTTTGTGTTTTTTTTTTTCAATTTTCAGACAATGCAAAGATGATTCTTGTTTATATCCCACAAACTTCTTCACTGATAACAATATTGTTTTGAGTCTACATGTGCCTCGAGACACTTCTAAGCAGGTAAATCTTTTAAATACGTGTTGATGAGACGAATACATCTTTAAAAGTATAAACCAAACCATTTTTTTTTTAATATTTACAATCCTTTTAGTACTTTGAATGTACTTAACAAAATGTGATAATTATAATAAGATTATTTTTCATCATGAAAAACATGTCACTGTTTTCAAAAAAGTAAGAGACGTTTTTCCTACTTATACAACTTCAAAATAAAGTAAGTTTATATGTCTTTGTTACATTACGAATTTGTACGACCTGTTAATTTAGTAAAAATGATTTAGAGTTTTTATGGCAATTAACATGAAAATATTGGCCTGTTGCTTTTAAGCGTGTAGTTTAATAATGCTGTCAAGTGTCGGAAATAATTTATATCTGACATGCAATCACATATTCCATTGTCTTAACTGATTTCCATTAGAAATGTTTTTCATTGACATCAATCATTTTACGTGTTTACTTTAATCGTCTTTTGCACTGAATAGCTCTTTCCTTTTTTACATTACCAGCTACATGCTGATTTGGTATTGTAGTTGAACATAATAGAAAAAGTCGTTATTTTTCCGACGTTATAATGTAACAATAGTAATTGTGCTGCTAAATGATATTTATTGATATTGATATAGGAAGGTTAATGGTCACATGTATGCTAAATAAAGTTTCTGTTTTAAATAATTAATTAAACAAACAAGAAACATGAAATCAATATTATATAGACCATGACTTTATGCTTACCGAGAATATCAAAGTTACAACTTCGTAAATTAAGCAGGGAGATCATTTAATCAAAAAGTTTGTCTAGCTTTGAAACTTACAGACTCAGTCAAACCGAGTCTGCAATTTTCATGTTATTTTGCTGTTATAATGCTTCCGAGGGATTACTCATTTTCCAAATATTTATACTAGAATAAGTATTAAGTTCTACTGTACTTAAATTCAAATCTTACAAATTGTGCATTCATATCGCTTCATTATACACGAGGGCGTCCATAATTGACGCCGAGTTGATGCAAAACGAATATAAATCAAAATCATGACAGATTTTGTTGCAAAAGAGTATGCCGTTATCGATTAAATACAATATAATACAATAATAAGGTTACATATTTAGTAACAACAGACTATTTACAAATAATCACTACTCTGAGCATTGAACATATTTGGATGTATAAAATACAGATATTGCCCGAGAAATGCATTTATTTTCATTCTTAAAAGCTTTTCTTAACTTTTATATCCTGTTATAGTTCCTAAAACCTTACCAAATGGTCATTTATCTGAATCTTTAATGAAAGGATTGACTAAATTGCTTCCATGTGGGGAACAAAATTAAACTTGAGTATTTGTGCCTGCACAAAAAGGGTTATATTTAGAACATACAATTTTATTATCCAGTACTAATAAAGACTATCTAGCAGTGTTATACTATAACATTTGGAAACATAAAAATCAAACTTAACAGTAACGATAAGATCTTTATCGTCATCTGTCAAATAAATATATACAAATGTAAACATATACAAAGACACGATGTACTCAGTAAACTATATTTTTGTTAAGGTAGGAGTTTTCAATCATAAAGGTACGGATATAGTCGGTAGCGTTGGCCAAGCAGAGTTCATTATATCTGGTTAGTTATGAAAAGATGTAAAATTCAGTAACAATGGTATTACTAGTGTTATTAGTTTTTTCGAAATATATGAAACAAACATACTTAAAGATTTCAAGGTAGCAAAATCGTTACATGTTTACAATTTAATTTATATTGAATATATTTTCCGTATGTCAGAGAGAAAATGGTGCAAAATGTGTTGCTTAATGGAACGGTTTTATAATTTTTATAATTCGTTGTGATAATTACACAGTTACAGTGGAAATGAAGCTGATTTACATATATTTTGAGAAATATTATAATGTAAGTTTGAATATAGAAATCAACTCCAGTTTCAATTCAAAAATGTAATTATTTTATTTGAAAAATATACAACGTTGCGACTCAAAAGTCTTCATCAGGTATACTTTGTTTACAGGAAATGACGTGAACGTCATATGACGTCAAATACAACGACGTCAAAATGTAATACATAATTTTGCGTATAAATGTAATATGTAGGATCTTAATAAAAGATACAAAACACTGGTAAAGATGCAGTAAAAAAGCAATGTAAAATTAGAAAACCAACATAAACGACATATTGATATGAAATTAGTTTTAAGTCATAAGCAAAAAATAGAAAATACAATTTTTATTATAACAAATATTAAAATGAAGATTTATAATCTACAAAATTGGTGAATTCATGCCATCAGGAATAATTGTACCTAGCGTATACATCCATAAAGTTTCTTTTAATAATCTTTGCCAATTATTCTTTACTTTATCAATTGGCATGAATAAAAAAACTTTGATAGAAGGCCCTTCAGAATTAAAATGTTCAGATACATTGGTAATAGTGTCAGGAAAGTGTTTAATATCAAATTTGTGACTATTCATTCTTTGACTACATTTTTGCTGAGTTTGACCAACATACTGTTTTTAACATTTTTATAAGTTATAAGATAAATGACATCTGAAGATAAACATGAAAAATCACGTTTTATGGCAAATTCTTTAGGTATGTACTTGAAAAATTGTTAGATTCAACAATATTAGTACAACGAGGTCGACAGCATTTAGGTACTAAACCAACCATGAATTTAGCATTTAAATGAGTATGAACTAAATTGTCTTGTAAATTTCTTGCTCTCTTATAAGCAACAATTGGTTTGTATTTGTATAATTTACGTACACTTTCATTTGGAGAAAATTCCAATAGGCTCCAATATTGGTTAATTATGTTACCTATATTAGGTAAAGATGGATTATATGTACACACAAAGGGGATAATATTTTCACGTTCTTCTGATTTGTCTTTTAATTTTAAAGTATCCTCCCTCGATAAAGTTGATGCTCTGGTAATTGAATCTGTAATGATATTTTCTGGATAATTTCTGGCACGGAAATAACCTCGCAGTTTGTCACAGTCTTTTTCATATATGTTGTTATTTGATGTAATTCGTCTGTATCGTTTAGCCTGGCTAAATGGAATACCTTTCTTACATGACAAAGGATGGCATGCAGAAAAGTCAATATATTGAACGGCATTTGTTATTTTTTCATGGACACTAGTTTCAATTTCACAGTTATCTTTCTTTTCAAAATTTACGTCTAGAAATGTTGCATTTGTTTTTAAGAAGTTATAAGTAAATTTAATAGTGTTGTGATAGTTGTTAATTTCATTAAAAAATGTAATAAGCACCTCTTTACTGTGGTCCCAAATGAAAAAAAATATCATCAAGAAACCGCAGCCATATTGAGGGTTTTCTTTCACGTGTATTTAAAAAGTCCTTTTCAAATTTTCCCATAAATAATGAAGCATAAGATGGTGCCATTTTAGTGCCCATAGCTGTTCCTAAATTTTGTATATAGTTATCATCACCAAACTGGAAGTTGTTTTTTTTTTTGTAAGCACTATTTTAATCAGATGTAAAACGTCTTTAACTGAATGTTGTTGTTCTGTTCTCTGATTAAGATAATATTCACATGCTTTGATTCCATCGGTATGAGGTATATTGCTGTATAAAGATGATACATCCATTGTTACCAAAAATGATTCTGTTGAAATATTTGTTATGTTTTGTAGTTTTCTTATAAAATCTGTAGTATCCTTGACATATGAGGGTAATGATTCCATGTGTGGTTTGAGTATATTATCGACATACGATGATATGTTTTCAGTTAATGAACCGCATCCAGATACTATTGGTCTTCCAGGGTAACCGAGTGGTAGATCAGAATTGAATTGTTTATGGATTTTAGGTAGAATATAAAAAGCTGGAACTCTATTATCATTATCAGGAACCAAAGATTCTTTAATAGAGTAACTTATATTATCCATTTGATAAATTTCCTCATAGATCTCTTTTTTAAATTGTTCAGTTGGATTATTTTCAAGTTTCTTATAATATTGGTCGTTTTCTAGCTGTCGGTGAACTTCTCTAATGTAGTCAGTACGGTTCATAACAACAATAACCGAATAGCCAGAAGGGGGAATAAAAGTAGAGTTATTTTTCTTCTTACTGTAAATGTCATTATTATTGGTAGTATTGTTTTCATTTCCCTCACTATTTCCCTCTCTTGCTGCAAAATATTCATTTAATCTGAGACTTCTTGTAAATTCAAAAATATCTTGTTTAAGTTGAATTCTATTATGGGGTTTTGGTGTTGGGCAGAATTTTAAACCTTTACCAAGTAATCGATATTCAGTGTTATTGAGCTGTTTATTAAAAAGATTTATGACAGTGTTCTTACCCCTTTCTATGTCTTTCTTTATTTTCTTGTTTTTCTTCCATTTTCTCTTGTTTGTGATTCGAATGAATCGTCTGTTCTTTTTAGATTCTGTAGGCATTTGATCAGTTCCTGAATAGTTTTCTCTAGATGTAATGTGTTTTTTTTTTTCATTCTGGTGTTGTATGTTGCTCTTTTGTGGTACATGAGTTTTCTAGTACTGTTGTTTCCCCATTGGCACGGCTTCGCTGTATTTCATCTTCATGCTGCCTGGGGATATCTCGTTTTTTGAAACATTTGATGGTATTGACTTTTGCTTTGCACATTTGTTATTTGTTTGTGCCAATGGTTTAATGTTGTCTCTATCATTTAACTTTTCTTTGGCATTTTTATTTGAATGTTCATAATTTGTTCTTTGCTCTCTTTTTTGGTTTTGTTTTGATTTGTGGAAAATTGCCTTTTTCTTTTCTCATCATTGCGTTTTGATGTAAAAATGATGAGAAATATTATATAAAGTGCTGATTAACTGTTATTGTTAGCAAAGCCAAACTATAATTAGCAGGTACAAGTTAAAAAATAAGATACAAAGTTTTTATTCAATAGTCAAAAATTAGGGATATTAAATAAATAAAAGTATCTAGGTATATATGTGTCATGTAGTGACAGCAATTAAACAGCCAGACTGCATACTCCTTAACAAGCAAAAGACGCCATGTTTTCACTTTAAAACACAATCAGATTTCATGCTTTGCCTTTTGATTCTTATCATACAATCGGACCAATTTTATTGTATGGTTATGAAATATGGGGATTTCACATTTTGGAAAGATAAGGAAGAGCCCAATTATTTTTTTTTTCAAATAATTCTTAAAGATTTATTAACTGAATTTCATGGTTTTATATCATAAAGATAATGCTCAAATGAAGATTTCTCAATATTGTAAGTTCCAAAAAAACTTTATTTGTAAAGATATTACCAAATTAACATTTCAAGTTAATAAACAGAGGTAATTAGAAATTTATCTTCTATAAAGTCTAAATCAAGGTTTTCAAAAAGAAATTAATGTATATATATTCAAATGATTGCATATATTGTGGACATATATTTGCAGTACATGTTATACATATTCTTCGATGTTTGAAAATTGTTTTAGAAGCATAATTATATACATATATAAAATATCACTTAAGTGTGTTAACAACCTTAATTACATCAAACATGTCTACAAAAAGAGTACCCCGTCAAACATGATAAATGGAGAACCTGGAAGATGATAAGAAATATAGATTTATTGCTTTTTGAAGTAGGTTACATAATGCTGAATCCAGAACATTTTCTAGTAATTTATATTTCAATATGTATATCAATCAAACCGAGTCAATTGTAAATGGTTTGAAATGTTAAACATATAATTGTATCAAATGCTAATTGATATCGTTTGAGTTTTTTTTAAGATGTTAATGCAAAATGGTTGACATTGTCATTCAAACAAAATATTTGAATTTCATTATGTACTGGAATTCAAAAGTTTCCTTGATGATAGAAAAAGCTTTGTTAAAGCATATTATTATAGACATCCAAGTATTATTTTTGTCTAAGCAGATAATCATGCAGTATCTGAAATAAATAAATTTCAGAGAATAAGAAATAAAACAAAATAATACGATTTGGCCAGCTGAATACATCGCTACTGAATGTTATAAAAGAATGTTTTGTTCTTATTTTTTAAATGATTTTGAATATTTCTAAAATCTGAAAATATAGAAACAAATTATGTTACGTTGCACATCATATATACATACATATTTAAAAAAAGTTTATTCGTGTAGATCATTTGTACATTCTATAGATGCAAAACAGTCAAAGTGCAGTATGTTCATTAAAAATTAAGATGTTTTTAATGTTAAATATAATTAATCTTAAGACCAATAAATAAAGAATTTAAAAAAATCAAATCAAAATCAGTTCATCAGTATTTTAAGAATATGAAGTATATTTTAAAAAGATACAGTTCCGAAATAAAACTTGTTAACTTGCATATGAAACTTATAAGTTTTCGATACATTCAGAAATGTAAGCAATGTTTGTATTAAAATGCTTTTAGCTACAAGAATTTGTAAGTCATGTTTTAATATGACATGACAATTTCTTGTTCCTAAAAGCATTTTGTAAACATATAAATTAAATTACATACATATTGATTCTAAGGTCTCTTCTAAGTAGGGCAACTTCTATTACAGAATTTATTTATTTGTCCCTATCAGTTATCTTTACGTTTGACTTTATTGATGTTGAAATTATATGCGATATTGGCATTATCATTAAAAGAATCACATATCAAATATTGCAAATAGGAATAAAGGGATGATGGATAGTATAGAATTAATAAACTACTTATAAATGTTTTATCTTTAGTTAAATGCAATTAGCTTCGGTCAAAAAGAAAAACATTAAGCACTGTAAAATATCAGTGTCAAACTGCATTGGTTTCACGAACAAAAACAATTGTGATAACAGTTACTAGAGGTAGACGTAAACGTGTTTTATAACTCCAGCCACCACATTTATTGTGTAAAAGTTTGTGGGTCTCTGAAGCCAAATTTACACTTCACATACAAACAGCATACAAACAGAACAATTTATATTGTATAATAATAATTCCGTTACATTTCATTTTTATCCTCCATGTCAGTTATTTATTTTTATATACTTAATGTCATTTTAGATTTAAAAAAAATACTTAAACTTAAAACGAAATTTGGAAAGGAAGTATATAAATGAGAATGTTTTGTTGGTAAGATAAATGCACGAATTTGCAATATGTAAAGAGGGAAAGCAATGAAAATCCGAAAACAAATCGTGTGTAGCCATTATTACGTAAAAATATTTTGTTACAATACACAGTGTAATCATTGGTATGATTTTACAATGGTTATTAATCTTGACACATTGAACACTTTTACATTAAAAGACCCTGGCTGCACAGAATGCTTTCATATATATTAAACGTGAAACAAATGGAAATACAAACATCAGCCCTCATAAATCTGATATGTAAAACAAGTATTCAGGCTTCATTTATTTAAAAGTAAATATATTACAAAACGTGCCCACGTAAGCACGAGGAGGGCTAATATATAGGACATTTTCCATTATATTAGAAAAGTACGAAACTCATAATTACAGTATATGAAATAAAACACAAACACGTGGTTGTCTGTTCATGTACAAATGTCTTGTTGAGGTTTTAAACATATTTTGAAAGATAAGATATAAGTCGTCGTGAAATATAATCATTTCTGTGTCTTGTTTAATTGAATTTCTTTCCTGAGTGATAGTTGACATACATAAAGAAATAATTAACTAATTTTCTAGAACACTTTTCATAACACACTTTAATTAATAAGTGAAAAGTTTTTCTGCCCATTAATATGGAAGTATGAAAGTTGAAACCATATGCAGATTCAATTTTATAATGTTAAATGAAAAAGAATGTTCCAATGCAGAACTTGAATTCGAAATGATTACATAACAATGAGTATCTTTACAGATACGCAAAGACGAGTTTAAACTGTTTTTACATGCATAGTTATTTCGGGGTTATGTAATACCATTTAATTGCATTAATCTAGGAAACATTGTAAGATATTTTGCCTAAATGGATCTTTCCTGATTCCGTAAGTGTATCTAATGTACACATTAATATATGCTTTATGAAAATGCAAACATATATTTACACACGTGTTTCCGGGATCGTGAAAGTGCAAGAAAACGTTACTGGTACTCTTGTCATTTTTGGCAAAACTTAAAAAAATGTCATTTATAACTCGCTAAATTCTTACATTGAATATCCTTTAAAGAAGCAGACATATATACGAGGGGGGGGTGTAAAGAAGTAGTAAAAGTAAACCATATTTGTCTTATATTTCAACAAATGACCTTTCTTGTTTTCCTAAAAAATAAAGTGTCTTGTATTTCGACTCATCCCTTGGCAGTATTATTGAGGCTAAAATTACCATTGTGACATGTTTTGTGATCAATTGATCTAGTTAAGACCTAACGGGCCAATAATTTGCCACGATTTGTATCTCTAGAATCAAAGTGTGATGGGTACATGTTTGAAACTGTCTGTGTTTAGACTGTATAAATGCGACTTTCACGGCGTGCAAATTTCACGACAACACAAACATAGACTATTAAAAGAAGAGCATGATTTTTGCTGCATCACTTGAAAATAATAAAAAAAACATCCGACCAGGGTTTGAGATATTTCACACACTGAAAAAATTAAATTATCATTTGAAAGCAAATTATAGTAAAAAAGACAGGAACAAAAAGGATGACAGGATTTTGATTCGGTATAATATCAGCTGCGCTTCGGGCCATATACCTTCCCCAGGCTGACCAACCAGTCCGTAAACTTGCATATTGTCCTCAAGGCCATGTCTTATTTGTACATGTAAAATAATCAAACCACTTTTGAAATTCGAGTATTTCTTTTTTAATAATATCAACATAACTATGTTGAAAGTATCAACATAACTATGTTGATAGTATTTAGACTTGTTTACGACCGGGGTGATGTATTTCTCAAGCATGAACAATCTGCATTCTCGAATTCGTTTCTGAAACCAACATGTACTAAGTACTGATTGTGGGAAACAACGATTTGTCTCTGATGGGGTTTGAACCCACGCTGTTATCGATCATTGAATCACTAGACCAACGTGTTTATCACTCGGCTATGCTGGAACAATTTCAATATAATGGTCTAATTCATTGGCGTAAAATTAAATCCTCGGAAATACGAAAATAGGTTCAATGAACGAAATTATTAAGAATGTTGTTCCATTAAAGGATGTCACATTTTAAGTCTAGTGAGATAGTAGCTTTTATGAGAATACTGTATACTGCAGACTTCCACATTTTCAGCAATTGATGTATGTGTGTCTCATATAATTGCCCTACTCTCAAAGGGGGTCTGAAAATATCGACGATTTAAGAAATGCTTAAAAAATGTCTGGGCAGTCAGAGAGATAATGCCCGTAAAGTCGGCATAAAGTCTTTCATCGTATTTGACAGCATATGTCTAACAATTCCTAGACAAAAGTCGCGAGAGGATTATCTTTTACAATACTTCTTTATGACTGAATAGAAAAAGTAGTGGTTGTGACAATTTATTTCAATGGTCGTCTAAGCTATTTTATCACAAATCATTGCAACATTTGTAGATAAAAACAATTTCTTTTTACCGGACATGTTTCAAAAATCCTAAAAATATTCGTTTGGCTTTAAGCTAGGGTTATCGTTAGTAACAGGTAATGGCGGTGTAAAGATTAATCTTGTATATAATTGACATGTCTCTATTTTGATTTAGCTCAAGATTCCACTTACATAACTAACGATTAATATGAAGCGGACTTTTTTTCAAACCTCCTAAACTATGTAACGTTAAAAGGAAGGGTTGTGTTTCATGGAAAGTCTTTAGTCTGAAATATGTCTAAATACCAAAATTGAGAAAACTGTCGTTTCTATTTTATAACTCTTATGCTGAGAGACTCTTTTTAATATCTGAATAGCGATATAAATGAATATTTAACATTTCGGATTAAATCGTGGGTCATTGTATTTTGAAACTTTCTGAAAATAATGTATGAAATTAGATTATAAAACATTTACTTAAGATGTAAACATGTATTAAAAACTGTCCCAAGTTTCTCCTATAGTTTTCATAAGTTCTAGGACTAAGAATACACTTAGGACCTTCTATGAAACGCAACCCTGCGTCAGTAGATGCCTTAAAAATGTACAAAATTTGTTTTTGAACGAATTTAATTTAAAGAGAATACAAACATATTTCTAAGCAAGTTCCAGATCAAGGTACTCATATAATAACCCTATTATGTTGTCACAAAGACATAAAGCTTTTAGTATAAAATCAAACAATTCTCATAATGAATTATTATATCTCATATAGCTTTATAATGGTTCAAACATGTAAGATAAGACGTTTCTCTTTAAATATTATATACAAAAAGTATCATAAAGTTTAATAGTAAGATAGGCTGTAATTAAAACCAATGCACTATTACATACAGACAGCAATCTAATCCTCGACATATATCTATATAACATGACACTTTTATTATCTGAATATCCATTCCAATTAGTAAAAGACATATTAGGAAAAGTCTACTTGGTATTCAAAACGCTTTTCTTCCAATTTATGGTGATTATAATAGACCTAATCTCAGTTTAATTTTCCTCTGTAAAAGTACAATGTAGTTAATTTAAAATGCACCTAAATATACTTATAAATTCCGATAAAGGAGTAAATGCTTGTTTCTGTAAAAGTTAATAGTCAAGATTCCATTACAGCACAACTTAAAATCATCAGCATAGTTTATATTCAGTGTGGCAATACCATGTGACATTGACGTCATTTTCGGCATCATTTCCAAGACAAATGTTGCTCGATTCGGAAAAGAAAATAGCCGTAAATATTTTATTTCTGTACCAATTTCTTTGGGATATGCAGCAGTCTACGTGGAAAAATATAAGCTTTCCACAGAATATTGGATCTTCGTCAGTTTATAAGCCGTTTTATCAAACACTTTGCATAACCTTGGAAGTTGCTTGTATTAGAGCGGGCTTCAGTTGCAAGCTATTTCGTTTTCTGGCGTTATCTGGTCTACGTCATGATTAAAAAGTCAGGTTTACATCAACCGGAAGTACAGAAGGCAAAACTCTACCTAAATATGTTCATATCTTTATTATGAATGACATAAATCTTACATTTTTCTTCAATTGTCAATTCTGGCACCAGTTCCAAGTCGAAAAAAAGGACTACAGTTTAAAGCAGATTTTAGAATCCGTTGCAAATGCAAAGCAACATGCCTACAGTTCTCTTTCTACAATTTAGGTTTTCATTGTTGATCTTTCACAGAGAGATTGTGAAAAAACTGATTGTTCCTTAAAGCAATAACACTTACTTGTAACGTCAAATCACGTCGGAAAATAATATTTTGGTTTCGTTTTGAAGATGTTTAAAGTATTGCTCATTTTATCCTTTGTAGTAAAATATGTTTTATTCTATTTCACAATGGCGAAATTGACAAGAAATATATGTGCTCTCAGTGAGAGAAAGAGTTAAAATAAAAATAACACTTTTGTATGCTATGGAAAGGGTTACACTTTAACGCGAGTGTTGTAAAGCTAAAGGTATTTTTTCAGTTTATTCGTATTATTATGTAAAGAGTAACTGACAAACACTGACACTCGTGAATGTGACGAATAGGTTCTTCTGTCCTCAAAAGAGAGACTTTTAAAAGGTATATATTTTTTCTGGAATTGTATAATAAATTTCTATAGAGTTTGATAAACGAAATCACAATTTGAACTTGGAACTTTGCCGTGTAAATCTGATATTATTATTACTTAGTTGCATTACTTGTGATTCTCTATTTATAAAAAAGACCCAAAATAAACATGAATGAGAACGAGAATGGACGCCATGTGGAGTAAACAAAGTAGAAAAAAGTAAACAGATAAATGATTTTACAAACCAACAGCCATCGATCACAGTCAAATTTCTTGAAACAAAACATTCAAAAAGACGGAAATAACAATGATTATCAATAATTATATAAATATCTACATTAACATATGTTATAGCAACATCGGCAAGATCTAAGACTAGGGTCCATATGCCACTGATGCGTCCATTGAATAATTGATAGCTAACATAAGCTTAATAAAAATACGATTACATTTGAAGAGTATATTCAATTTTTATCCTTCAACTGTCAAATGACTTACTTCTTTATTTACATATCAGATAATTCACTTATTTAGTATATGCGTCATGTTTATCATGTTTTAGATTTTAATGTGTGGTCCTTTTTTTAAATCTTAAAATGCTACAAAAGCCTGTTGAGGACATCTGCAGGTCATGCCGCGTGCAATAATCCATGCATTTACAGCCATTGACCGCATCTATAAGAAATAGTCCCAAATAGCCCTATCGTTTTTATTCAGTTGAAAGAGACATTATTGATAAAAAGTTCTACTCGATTTAATTCAAACCATAAATATTCCGTTCACTTCCTCTCTTTACAATGTATATTGGTGAGCTCTCTGATAAAGCTGAGTTGATATAATTAACTAAATTTGTCAGATATGCATTATGCAGTTTATCAACAGAAATAACTGCAATTATAAAATAGATAGTGTTTAATAGTGTGTTTAATAGTGTTCTTAAATGAACGAAGTTATATCCAGTTCACGAAAAACCAAGGGTATGAAAACAGGATGTAAAAATATTTTTATCAACGAGTGCCACTGTGTTAAAAAGCTGAATCTATCATACTGAAACATTACTACAGGTTCTTTATATATATATGGTTATACGTATAAATAACTCTTTACAAAAGAATAACCTTTGACTTTAAAATTGACGCGTTGGGGCGTAACCCTTTTCACAGCATACAAATCGAAGTAATTCCTGAATGTGCACGTTTATTGGACAGGCTAGCTAAGTCAATCCGAGCCTGCACAGTTCAAATTTGCCGTTTTGGGCGATATTTAGGGTTTCTGTTTTCAATTCCACGTTTAGTATTGCTACATGACACAAATAGATTTTTCATAATCATTACCGTGAAAGAACAATGATTAAAGAGCAAATCAATTTCTTTACAAATACAGACAACAATTTTACGACTTTTAAAATCATAGCGCAGCGAGTAAAAATCATTTAAATATTCATTTGTGTTTATGTAAATCGTATATTAAATAAAATGTTTTTCATGGTTAACATAATTTAAGAAAGAGAACGGTAGGCATGTTGCTTTGCATTTGCAACGGATTCTAAAATCTGCTTTAAACTGTAGTCCTTTTTTTCGACTTGGAACTGGTGCCAGAATTGACAATTGAAGAAAAATGTAAGATTTATGTAATTCATAATAAAGATATGAACATATTTAGGTAGAGTTTTGCCTTCCGTACTCCCGGTTGATGTAAACCTGACTTTTTAATCATGACGTAGACCAGATAACGCCAGAAAACGAAATAGCTTGCAACTGAAGCCCGCTCTAATACAAGCAACTTCCAAGGTTATGCAAAGTGTTTGATAAAACGGCTTATAAACTGACGAAGATCCAATATTCTGTGGAAAGCTTATATTTTTCCCCGTAGACTGCTGCATATCCCAAAGAAATTGGTACAGAAATAAAATATTTACGGCTATTTTCTTTTCCGAATCGAGCAACATTTGTCTTGGAAATGATGCCGAAAATGACGTCAATGTCACGTGGTATTGCCACACTGTATTATTTGTAATGGTGTACCAAACAAACAAATTAAACAAACATCATTCATTTACGACAGGTCAGTTCTCAAATGTTCACATCTTTTCCATTTATAGACTCGTAAAGAATAATTTCTCGATAAAAAACGGGAAAAAACTTTTTCTTAGCGATTTTTTACGAAATTGTTTCATAAATAGTTCAATGAAGTTGAAAAGATACTATGCTCGTATGTTTCACATTTTTTATCAAATGTCTGTCTTCGTTGCATCGTTTGTATAGTGTCAATTGTTCATTAGGAATTTCCTTCTATTGATATAAAATGATCACTTTTAGTAAAACGTTTACTATATATCAGTCTATAAGGACACTGACTTTTGTCTTATACTTCAATTTTGAATATTAAAATTATTTTTGATTAAGATACTATGGCCAAATAATATAAGGATTATTTCGTTCTCAATATAAATCGTTCTATATATAAATCGACGACATAATTATATCAATTTCCAGTTAAAGTAATGATTTAACAACTTTTGATTAATGCTTAAATCTAGTTCTATTTGGTTTCTCTAAAACAAATTCTATGGTAAAGTTTTTTATGTGCAGAAGTAAATAAGATAATGTTTGTCTTTCATTGTGAAAACTGACCTTTTCTTGGAAAATACCAAATCTTGCAAATCAACCCCTCCCACGAGAGTAAAAGAGAGCTACTGTTACTAGTTAGTTATGTCATGTGATCTAAGAAACTAGGCTGAGGATGTACTGTCTTGGTAACATTTTGTTTTCAAGACACATGATTAATTGATACATGCATGTGCGCCCTTTTTGCCCTCTTTTTCTATAACACAAGTAATTTCTGATATATGAAACAATATGCAGGTAAGTAAAAGATGAAACGATAATGTTAAAGAACAGAACACTTGTGACCGTACAAAGAATATCGAAAAAGGAAGGTCCCACAAAAGCAATTAAAACAACAAAATTACATGAAAATGGTAGACTCTGTCTGATAGTACGTTATGACCATTATTTTAATATGTGTGTGCGATCTATGATACTCATCACCTTTTTAAAAAGGTTAACCTTTTCATTTTTTATATAATCAAATATATGGATATATGACGGCGGTCGCTTCAAGGTAACTGGTTTCTCTTAGATAATGTATATGACTGTTCAAATATTTATTTTCATTTTGTTTAACAATTCAATACTATCGTTGTTGCATATTCTAACAAATTCGATTTATCAATGATTCTTGCTTTGTGTTATAAACCATTACAACAACTAATAGTTTGCTGTAGTTAATCGCTGTTACACTGCGGGTGCAGAACGGATTATCTGTCTGAATTTATCTTTTATTTTGTCTTAAAGGGACTGCACTGAGTGTTTTTTGACATTACAGGCAAAATAATTTCTACATTAATGTACCATTTGATGAAGATCTAGACCAATATTTACTGCGGACATTTTCAGATCATTCGCTTACTTCATTTCTCAAAATTGATTATTTTAATTGTGAAGAATGACCAAACTTGAAAAGCGTTGCAATGCTTTTCGCTCAAATCGGTCTCAGGCTAGCACAAAAATATCATTTTCAATACATTTCTTAGCATACTTCCTAATTATCTTTTGCGTATCTTTCTAATTTAAGTACACCAGCTAATCTATGTAAGAAATTGAAATTTTGTGTTTTTATGCGTTTCAACCCCAGTAGAGATCCTTTAATATTGGACAGCAACTTCCAGGTCGACACTTTGTTTCATCCTCCCTTGTATCAAAAAGAAATATATCTAAATTCTAAAATTAAAAAAAAATATCAAATTATTTTGCAAATCTCTTATTTCTTTAAGCGATGACTTAATGCTTAACGACTCCATGCGTGATTCTTTTGTTCTTTCCTTGTCATTTCCATTACGGAATACACAATCAGGTTGCAATCATGCGTATATATGATATAATTATGTTTCCGATAGTGGTATGCATTGTTGGCTATGATAATTTAAGACAGGATAAAAATCCTATGTAGAAGGTGAACTTGATAGTGAGTAAATGTATGATTTATAAATATGGAACATTCTGATTAATGTGATGGACAATGTTTAAAACGAAATCATTTGTTAAAAGCAGGTATAAAAATTACTATTTGCAGTATAAACTATTTTATGTTTAACCAAAAAAAATCAATCTCTTTTTCTTCTAGACTATGATCATGCCATTTAATTCTACCGTTACACATGGTGTCTTATATGTGATATTAATAAACAAAATATGATATGACCAAGTTAATATATCATATAAATGTAATAATCATAAACAACGTCTTGTCACGTTTTCCTTCGAGAAATTAATCTTAAAACTTCTACAGGTAAGATAAGTAGTGAACTATTTGGGATGGAGTTGATAAAAATGTATTACATATGCGTTTAATATTTTGTTAAATATCAATATTATATCTTATATAGCAAAAATAACTTTGTAACAAAGAATAAACGAAAAGAAAACTTTTCTGTCATATTTTTTTTATCAATAACGTTTCCAATATATACACATGTAAAATTGACATATTTACTATTACTGGAATGTAAAATTATAATAAACTATATAAACGTATTACACTTGTCATATCTAGTATATCTAGACATATGCTTGATATGTCTACACGAATCCATCGAAGGTTATGCCTAAAAGGCGATTTCTTGTAAAATATTACAGATTTCGAAATTGCAATGTTAAAATATTAAAACTTTAAATAAATGGCTATAAAAAATAAATAATATCTAGCAGTTACATGTTATATTATGTATACTCCATACCACCTTTATTTAATGCGTCTTTAAAATGTAACAATTCACGATTTTGGTAAACAGCTTAAATTAATCTGAGGACTATTATATTATAAAAAAAAATAAAGTTATGTGATTATAATGAATGAAGTGGATCTCATCATTTAGTGTTTCACTGCACATCTAAAAAAGAATTCCGATAGATAAACATACATTTATCGAATTATTTAATTCATGGAAATATATATTAAGAGTCATAACTTATATATCAAGTGCAGGCTTAAATTGACTTATTTAGATTTTTGTTTGTTTTGAAAAATAAAATTGTCAATAAAATTCAAAAGAATGCGATATTTATGTTTTAAATGAATAAATAAATATACAAGATCTGTTGTCTGTCGTCAATTGGCGATTCGTGGATCGGATCACCACTTGTGCGACGAATAATAGCCCTGATTAAAACCGATGGACCGTTTTTAAGAGTTAATGCAGGCAATAGTTACAGGAAAAAATCTTCAATTCTAGCAAAAAATGCATCCCTTTTCAGATATATTGTATTTGTTCGGCTTCAACAGTTTATGACATCTAAATTATGTCTGTGTGTCTCTATAGAAATGGTCCGACAATTTATTTCATTGAAACCAAATTGTCTTGAGC
The DNA here is from genome assembly GCF_026571515.1 of Ruditapes philippinarum. Taxonomy (NCBI): domain Eukaryota; kingdom Metazoa; phylum Mollusca; class Bivalvia; order Venerida; family Veneridae; genus Ruditapes; species Ruditapes philippinarum. The sequence goes on from NW_026852172.1 coordinate 27,132, forward strand.
CGTAATGCTAGTAAAGTCGTCAAAGTCTGTCATCGTATTTGACAACATATGTCTCTCAATCCCTAGACTTAAAGCAAGAGAAGATTTTTTTCACAATAATTTTAATGTCGATATCTTCTCATTTTAAGTACATATCCGCCAAATTTATATAATTATATATATATTTCTATTGTTAAGAATTTCTTTCATGGGCCATTTAATGTAACAAATCTACGCAACCTGCGATCGATATAGAAATAAGCAAAACAATTTCAGATTATGTGACAGACATATTTCAAGCTTCATTAATGCTATATTTTGTTTTACATATACAACATCATTATAATAACAACAACAAAAAATTATCTTTCGCTTCAAAAAAATATATATGATAATGTGCCAGTTTATATATCATATCAATGTATTAATTTTATAAACCTACTCATTCGAGGTGAGTATCATTTTAAGATTCCGATCAAAGAGGAGTCTTCAATAGTCCGTGCAATACCATTTACGGAGTCGCAAAAGCGGCACGTGTAAATAAGTGTAATACTGCTTTTGACTTCCCTATCTGTTTGATAGGGAAAACGTGTGAAGCGTCTTAGAGTTCTAGTTCAAGTCATATTGTAGGATTAGACTTTATATGGTATAAGATCAACTAAAGTTTTCATCACGCTTGATATAATTGTAGCTGTCAGTTATTTTTGTATGTCAAAAATGTAATTGTCTGACGCTCAATATGTCTGACAAGATTGCACGAAAATCTATTTTAAGGAAAACTGTCTCGTCGCCTGGAATAATCAACGAAGTATTCATCTTCAGTTGAACACATTTTACGTTATCTTATAAAACAAAATGCTTTATGTTTATGCACTGACTTTTACCCAATTAGCTTACAGAAAGCCATGGGTTCTTCTCAGGTTTCCGCTTGTGCCTAAACAATTGCACGAAGGAGCACCGGAGATCATCTTCCTTTAAAGTGACTGTATTACCTTTACAATGTCTGTGTCACTTGAAATCCAACCAACAAAAAAACATGTGTATGGTTATATTTTTCATATCGTATTACATGTACATAAAAGATACTTGTTACTTGATATATGTATCTTACGCTTTCCAAAGCTTATTGTATCATAAATTTTGAACATGTATATCGTAACGTCTTTCATTTCTACAGGCCAAACAAGAATTACACTTCTATGTAAGGAGACACAGTGTTACTGCTATAACAAGTTATTTTTTTTATTTGTTACAGTGAATTCATTAATTGTTGTAAAACGAAATCATGAATGTATAAAATAAAAAAGTAATAGTTCAAACAATTGTTCTTAATGGTTTTGTTTCTCAGCTGAAATGATTTATAAACAGTGAACTATTCACCTTCGTAAGACAAATATCCTGTATGTAGATATAAATCACCTACATCATGTTTATTTCTCATGGTGAGTTACAGTTGTAATATAGCTTAAGTAAGAGAATGGAAATGATGGCTTACAAATTACAATTCATTTTATGAAAAATTCATAAACACATAAAAGATTAGTTTAACAATAGTTTTCATTTTTTTATTTATTTGAAAAGAAAACTATGTCAACAACAAAAACAAGAACATTTTAGCATTATTTGGTACATTTTACTTCCTTAAGGTGGAATGAAATTATGCCAAATATTATAATATTATAAATATGATTTGCTTAAAGCTAGTAGATCTAGATGTTCAAAAACAGACGAAAGCAACGGCAAGTTATTCGAACAGTTAGTTTAAACAATTAAAATCATATATTCAAAGGGTATGATTAGAACGAAATACATAATTATTCTCCTTGAATAGTTGAATGTTAGAATAAATGTCTCTTTATAACTTAACTTCTATTTGGAAAATCGACTGTTCCCATATCTAGGTTGGCAAATCATCACATCCCTTGACAGTAAAATTGAAGCTACAATTACCAGAGTTTCGTTTTGTGGTCTATGGATCTAGATATTTACACCATGCTGTCCTGCATTGGAGACGTAAAACTGGTCAATTTCTGTTCTCTAGGTAGACAGTTTGATGTATTGGTGCAATAACTTATTGTGTGCCAATCTATTCTAAAGAATTGATTATTTCTGAAATAAAAGCAATGGAAATCGTTAACAAAATGTATAACTGCTAAAATTATGTACATTTGAAAATTTCTAATACAATATTAATAGAACTGTATCTTTATACCATTCTATATCAATGTGTGTATTGTATATTAAGCATATCTAAAGTTTCGTTATGTCATCTTTGATTCCTTGCAAATAATAGCTGTAAGCTGTCCATTTAAGTCATCTCAAGATTGAATGCATTTAATACATAAAACGGCATATCAAAATTATTTGGCCAGTCTGCATGAATTCATTTTACTGATTTTATGCATATGTGCTTTACATAAAACAGTATATTTAAATTATTTGGTAAGCCAGTATAAATTTTTATAAAAGAACAATAAGGATTTTATTAACGCCGCTTAAACATAAAAAGTAATCTTAATGTTATTAGCAACAAATATTTATATTTTAAATAAGATTTTTGCAAATCCTACAATAAAGTATTATGTTTGTGATCTGTCACCGATCTTACAATAAAAATGTAATATAAATAAATGTAGGTCACAGTTCTCGCACATGATACTTTTATAAGTCAAAGTCTCACTTGAGAGTCTGTTAGTTGTGAAAGGTTATTTACCGTTTTTTATAAGAAAATGTCGTTTTTTGTAAAATCAAAATGTTAAAATATGGCCAGCTTGCAAAAACAAAATAAAACATTATGAAGGATATGCATTTTGACTTTTAAAGATATTAATGTTACATTAATACCATCACGTTTAGGTTTTCAGAGGAAGAAATTTGTATTTCTAAAGTTCCGCCAGTTATTGATATTCAACTTATGTCTGTGTGATTCGCATTTTTAATTGTCAAGCTATCAACAGTTTTGAAGAAATCGTCCGTTTATTTATTTTATCAAAGCCACATTGTCTGGAGCCGTCACAGAAATAATGTCAGTCAAGTCGTTAACTTTAAGTCTGTCATCGCATTTGAAATCAGTGTCTCAATAACTGTACGAAATTGTGAGAAAAGCACAAAGTATACCAATTTCTTCTCAATGATTGTTAAATATAAAAGAAATAGTTCACAACATCGTCAGTCATAAATAATATTTTTATAAAATCTAAGTGTTATAATTCCGCCAAAAATGTTTGAAACGTAAACCACCGGCAATATTCTTGATGACAAAGCTTCTGTGAAAGTTAAGTCAAAACCCCTTGAGAAATGTAGGAGAATTTGCGCACAGAAGAATTGTTTACACTACTTGCCTGCTCGCCCGCCGCCATACCCCAATCTAATTACCAGATCTTATCTTAGGAAAACCTTGTTATAAATATACAAGTTAGTAGCGTTATGTTTTATTCTTCATTGAAGAGTTTATCTTCAATAAGAATTTGTTTTGTTGTTTTCTTCAAATTCGTGAGACACGTTGCTGACACGAGAATAAAACTAATCAAGTACATGTCATCTCAATTGTACATTTTGATGATCTTTATCTTAATAACCGAAAGGTTTGTAATCACTATCACACTTGATTAACTTACTTATTTTTAATCCTTTGTCTCTTTCCCATAAAATGTTGTTAAACACCATTATATTTTAATTATAAAGGTTTTTGACACGTTAAATGGCCATATAAACGGAAATCTGTATATATAACCCGAGCCGTCAAGAATCGTCATAACTTCTTAGAGAAAGAATATGTCTTAAAATGTCTTCAAATTGACAGAAGTCCTTTATATAAAACATAAACATCACGATTATCCAATGAAATGCGACGTTTCAAATGTGCAATACGATAAAAAATACATATATAACAGCATAGTTGTAACGATAACCATTAGTGTATGATATAAATATATATATAATAACCACGTAGATGAAAAAATATACAGTATTTATGTCTTTTTAAAACACAAGTGAAGACATACACATGACATAGTTGTATAGGTAACTATTTTTGTATGATATAATTGTTTAGATAACCACAAAAACATGAAACAAAAATATATGTTTATGTCTGTTTTGAAACACAAGTGAGGACATAGCTGTGAAGTACTTGTTCCGTATATTTTAGCAAATTTTATACGCTAGCATTATATCAAAGTCAGTCATCTCATTTATCAGTGTCTACGTCATCCAGTTCAATTAAGAAATGGATATCTATAATGTATACATGTTTATCAAGTTCTCTCAGGTAACAAAACTGAGTTTGATATTGATCTGATCTTTTTATTCTTATTGCTACAAGAAGAAATATCAAGATGGTGATTTAGTAAAACATGACGTGCTTATGTTCTCTTGTTAATTGATAAGTAAAGAAAGAAATCACTGTCTGAAAATTAATATACCTTGAACAGAAAAGACGACACAAACTTATTAACGATGATATTTTTCCAGTCGAAATAATTTAAGAAATACTCGTATTATTAAATAAAGTTTACAAAGCAGTAAATTAAAATATTTAACACTATAGTATAGATAAGGCACATTGTCACATTAACAATAAAAACATTTACAAGACTATTTTTAGTAACATAACAACTTGTAAAGACATTTCACAATATTGTATAACCTTCCCCACATTATCTGCAGCAAACTGAACTATGATTTATTGTTGTTGCGTTTAGAAATAATGATATATTCATGACTTTTGTAAGAATTATTGCATCCCATAATTGTGTCCTTTCACAATTTTGTAGCGTGTTTTAAAACAATATTGTATGTGTCACACTTCAATATTACTTAACAGGTCACAGTTTTTATATAATGAAGTTGATGTTTACCAGTAAAATTGTAAATATTTTTCATCTTCCTAACACTGAATTCTGAGTCATTGCATTACGAATTAATTCATTGTCAGCAACAAAACATATATCTGCTGATGTTTCCAGATTCTAAATTTCACAATTATCATGTTGAACGCCTGTGCTAGGGTGCAAAGACGGTAGCTTGCATTTTTTACTACAGTCCCGTCCATGAACAGGCTCAAACAAACCGTTAGGCCTACGTTACGTTTTCTTCTATTTTTTGTCTGCAATGTGATCATTGTAATTCAGGATGAATCCCAATCAGCGAAAGGATTGACGTACATGTAGTGATTTCATGTGTTTAAGGGTATTTAATCTCATTTAATATATATTTGTCAGCTGTGTACAAGTCCCATAGAATACAATATTGATATAACCTCACATTCTTAGTCGAAGATATAGCCAATTTTAAGTCTGGTGAGAAGAAAGTTTCTTAGGCTTCCCTTTACTTGACATATAGTTTGACATTTACTTGCAAAGTATGTTTTTGTGTTACTATGTTTAACCTTCACATGTTTAGAAAGAAGTTTGACAGTTTGTTCTAAGTAAGACACATTATCAGGAACAACAATAGAGATAATGCTTGTAAAGTTGGTTAATATCTGTCATTATATATGAAAATTTATGAACCGTAAAAGTATTTTTTAAACTTAACACATGTGTATGCGGCAAATAAAACATTGTAATGACCAAGAACTTATACTTGTCTGGTTGACAATCATTAAAAATTTTGATAATGATTTTAATACTTCAAAAACGATGCAATTGCCGCGATATACTTTAGCTTCATGTCTCTAGATAAGCACATTAAAAACATAAAAACATTTCAAGAAAATCAAACTTGAGAAAAAAATACTTCGAATTTAAGAAAATAAAAACGATTAAAGGCCGGTTTTGCAGTATTTTCCACCAAATTCACTTCACTATAATTTTCAAAACCTACATGAAAATTAGCATGAATCTCGTGGTGCTTTAAAACTGACACACACCAATCTCTATCAGGAGGTAGTTTACACGTGTCATGTTTTAGAAACCTTTCTGAATAAAACGAAATTTAGAACTTTATGTATATATACTGCTTCTAAACGATTATTGTCTGCTGACTTAAACAATGTAATAAAGTGCCTTGCAAGGTTTTTGACAGGTGCCCCGTATGCTGTATGCCTGTTTCAGTTTGAGAATGCATTTATTAAATTGTACATTTGTATTTTTGTATATTTATCTATGTTCTTCTCCAGAGGGTCAATAAACGTATTCATCTAGAAATCATATATCATTTCCAACGTCTAATTTTCTTGATGTGTTATTTGATTCCATTGTGTATTGTGTGATTTAAACGTCTACGACTAATTGTCAAAACATGGTCCATTAATGAAATTAAATGGAATCATTTTGTCGTTAAGCACCACCAATTCTATATTTACTTTTCTATCTTAATGTAAAATACTATTTAAACTAATGGTGTTTCCTTCAAGTTTCCATCCTTGTAATGTCACATTAACTGATTGCAGCCAATCAAGGACAGGCCTGAGAAATTTGAAAAGAAACGTATTTACTACGTTCTTGATATATTACATCACGGCAGATACTTGAATGACAAATATAACTTATATTGATTTTGTGTGATATTACAGAAAATCTAGCATAGGTGTATTTGTCATAACAAAACACCGATTTAGCGAGACCGATTAGTTAATACGTTACAAATGTTATCTCAAATTTGCTGGCCGAATCGGTTCAAACCCCATTACGGCCAAGCCGTTGTTTCTTAGAACAGAAACTTCATACTTATTGCTTAGTACTGCTTGGCTTCCAGAAATGGACCCGAGAAAGTGCCTGCAAGATTTTAGCATCGTACAGACTCGAACCTAAATAAAATATGTTGCAATAAGCGCCATTGCATTCGCTGGATAGCTTCCTCACATGAAAGAATCCAAAGTCCCTGTCGGGATTCGAACCAATAGAGGTGAGGGGCAAGCGGTTTAAGGTCAACGACCTTAACCACTCGGCCACGGACGCCCCTATCTTTACATGGTCTCGAACAAGCAACTTTATATCTAAAATATCTTGCAAGCGGCGTCTAATAATTTCAAAACAAAAATAGTTATCAGATTGAACGTGTATTTATACGTCATATTAAAATAATTCGTTATGAACTTTAATGTATTTACATATATTTTGCGTTCAAACACTTGTACATAAGGAAGCAGCATTCTAACAGATATTATAAAAATCTAGGCTACCTGGAAGTGATAATATTGCGGCAACATGCTTTGACCAATGAACGGCAATTTATTTTTTTACGCAGGTTTCTGTCTGGCATTTCAGTAAGAATGAGTCATAAATTTGAATTACAGGTCTTCTGATTATTGTATACGATCATGTATAATGAGTAAAAATATCACGTAGGTTCACGATATTAAAAGCATGATCAGAGCAGAGCAACATAGTTTGTTTTTCCATGTATTCCATGTATTGTAAAGAAGTAGTACAAACCATAGTTGCCTCATATTACAACATCTGACTTATTTTCTTTAAAACAAATTATTGTATTGTATTTCGACTCATCCCTGGGCAGTTATATTGAACTTTGTCATGTTTTGCGGTCAACTGACCTAAATTGCCTAAATTAATATAATTTGCCAAGTTTTGTATCTGTAGAATCAAAGTGTGATGGATATAATCATGTTTGCAACTGCTGTGGGTTTTTTTTGTTGTTTAATATACTTTGTAAATTGTAACGTACATATTTGTTTGATATGTTTTACATTTTCAAACACATTTCTGAGATGATGTCATATTTGCCGAGACCGCACGACAAGGGCTAATATGACAGACCGAGACCAAATTACAATGTGATGCTGAATATAAAACCAACCTAATAATGACATATAGTTACATTACAATACGTATGCTTATTTATCATTAAAGAATAATAATGCAACCATTTTGGTAATACGGGTATTTCTTTTTTAATAATATCAACATGGGACAATTATGATTACATGTAATAAGCATGTATTTACAAAACATGAAAGATTCCCGTCAACAGATTGTTGGTGGAATCTAGGCAGATCGATATTTATTTTGTTTCTTTTTCTCATAACAAATATAACTATGGAAATCAAAGTATTTAATAAATAAACCTGGGTATTATAAATGAAATGTTGCTATTGAATAATACCGTGCAATGTTTAAGTGTTGTCATGTCAATGAATTTTGAAATTAAACAAATAGTTTCGAGTTAACTGTCTAAAGAAAACATATTTCATTCACAATTCTTTAAAGCACAAAGCATAAATCAAGAATTATTAAATAATAATAATAAAATAACTAAATATTGTAAACTTGAACAATACTTATTGCTTTCTATACCCTGCAGACAAAACGTTTGTAACCTATTATTCCTGTGTTTTGGAAACTGTGCATATATATTGTTTGCCCCTAAAATGGTTGTTCCACAAAAAAGCATTACGTTTTATGTTGCGTCTCTTCTGAAAGGGCATATACCTCAAATATCACCATTAAGGGGGAATTGGATCATAAAAGAAGGTCTGTTATACGGTTAATGTGTGTATGTTGATAGTATTAATACCTTTTTACGACGCGGCCTGTTACTACAATGTACTATGCAAAATCGACCAGATGATTATTTCTTGCGCATGCGCATGCGCAGTCTGCGTAAGGCTAGACGGTCAATGCCCTATACAGAAATGCAGCAACTTTAATGGACAACTCAACTCAAGTAGTCGGTACAAATTATTATATAACCTTAAATAGCGCATCTCTTAACACTTACCCAAATAATTATGTCATTATAGCTTTGTGGCTAAGTTTAATGTAAACAGATGTAGAAAGGATGAGGAAAATAAATATAGACTCCGTCAATGTCCGTCAGTTCACCTTTTTGACTTCCCCTAGAACATGAAAATCATTAAGATTAAAGGTTTTAAAGAAAGAGGTCTATTTTTTATTGAAATACCAAACGTATCAGAGATTCGTTTAACATATACAATCTAGCTAAATGAATAAGTATACCGTTCATCAAACAAAAAAGATCAGAGGAAAAACTTGTCGCCAAATTAATAAATCTTCTCAAAAGGACAAAACATGTGATAACGCATATAAAGGAATATTTATATAGATTTCAGATTTAATATCTGATTTGACTGTGATTCCTCACAAAAATATAACAATTAATTTTACAAAATCTGGAGCAGTTAAGTCCGTTTATAATGTTAATAGTAGTGAATTAACACTTTTCATATGAACAATCACAAGTCGAATGTGTAGTGGTTTCATTATATTCTTTTTCAATTTTAAGGCAAATATTTCAAATGTGTCTTCCTTTGTTGACAGCTCTAGATTTATGTTAAGCATTCAAATGTAATGTTTTGCAAAACTCATTTTGTAATAAACATAAAACGAGGAAACAAGTTTAGGTAATTGTCTATAAAAAGATGATTCGACGAACTGCCTCTTCGACACCTTTGACTGTGTTATTATTCTACTCACTCATACCTATTTGTACATTATATCTATACGCAAAAAACTTTACATACAAAACCAAATTATCTTTGTAATAACACTAATTTAATATAATTCTCAATTTAATAAAATCAATGATTTTAGAGTTAACGGATATATGCATGAATATTTTGTTGTTTGCTTGTCGGTTTCATTACGAAATACTCTATCAGTTGTCAATTATACGCGTATATGATATTTAATCAAGAGAGCGATGTGAATGCTTGTCCGTCATCATAAAAATCGGGCAAAACACTCAAGCGAAAGACAAAAATAGTGATAAAATAATATTTGGGCATGAATATAGTGGCAACAATGTTAAGATAACAGTGGGGTTATAGTAACGGTAGTTCAGTTTTGAATATGTCTTGTTTTCCATACATATCTTAATAATTCTGACGAAATATGAGAAAAATCAATTTCATAGCTTATGGACTTCAACAGATTTGAATGATATAAATTATAACAAGATAGTATTATTTAAAACAAATCTTGACTGGATTTAAAATGTGAAGTTCTATCGTTTTAATTGGGACTTGTCCGATTCGAATGAGCAAAATATGATATGGTAAAATTAATATCTTATGATATCTCTATGAATTAATTTCATAAACAATTGTTGTGAATAACGTACTATCAGAAAAGGACAAATTATAAATATATTCATAAGATTTTAAATAAAAAGTTTAAATCATTGTATGATGTGCTTCGTATACAAAACAAATACATTGTACAGTCAATATGGTTATTCAGTTCAAACTTAATTATAACGATAATGTAACTAATTTTCCCAACATCTTATTTTGTATATACAATCTTTTTTCTGCTTATATGTCAATTTCATAGGGTTTTGTAAAAAATATTTATGGTTACACAAGCCTGTACTGGTCAGTGTAAAATTGAATAATTATTACTTTGTAAAAGTTTATTTTATCTTAGAATATAATTTAACAATTTCTGTATATAACAACACTAGTGAGTTTGGCAGATTTTGTCTAAGAGTTTGCACAATACAAGACAAAATGACAATATTGCTATATTCCATATGTGCTAAAGGAAAATGGTCTAATGTGCTTGTTCAAGCGGATATGGTAAGCATCGTCAGGTAAGTATACCCTTTTTCAATGTTCGAAAAATGACATGCACAGCTGGAGAATGAATATATCGAAAGTTGATAAGAATATTAAGATAAAGAATATCCAAATGTTTTAGGTTATGGATACACTTTTAGTCCATTTTTTGCAAAACAATGTGATATTTGAAAATCAGCATGAAAAACGACAAAATATGTTCTTTTAACGGCGAATGCAATGGCGCTTATTGCAACATATTTTATTTAGGTTCGAGTCTGTACGATGCTAAAATCTTGCAGGCACTTTCTCGGGTCCATTTCTGGAAGCCAAGCAGTACTAAGCAATAAGCATGAAGTTTCTGTTCTAAGAAACAACGGCTTGGCCGTAATGGGGTTTGAACTGATTCGGCCAGCAAATTTGAGATAACATTTGCAACGTATTAACTAATCGGCCTCGCTAAATTGGTGTTTTGTGATGACAAAAACGCCTATGCTAGATTTTCTGTAATAGCACACACAATCAATATAAGTTCTATATGTCATTCAAGTATATGCCGTGATGTAATATATCAAGAACGAAGTAAATATTCTTTCTTTCTCCGAGACTGTGCCACATTTCTCAGCCTGTCCTCAATTGGCTGCAATCAGTTAATGTGACATTACAACAATTAATACTTGATTGAAATAGCATTTGTTTAGATAGTACAATACATTTAGAAAGATATGTAAATATAGAATTGGTTGTGCTGAACGACAAATTGATTCCATTTAATTTCATGAATGGACCATGTTTTGACAATTTGTCGTAGACGTTTAAATCACACAATACACAATGGAATCAAATAACACATCAAGAAAATTAGACGTTGGAAATGATATATGATTTCTAGATGAATACGTTTATTGACCCTCTGGAGAAGAACATAGATAAATATACAAAAATACATATGTACAATTTATAGATTCTCAAACTAAAACAGACACATAGCTTACGAGGTACCTAACATAAAGCTTGCGAGGCACTTTCTTACATTGTTTTAGTTCGCAGGCAATAATTGTTTATAATAATAAAATAATAAACAACATAAAATACATAAAATTCTAAAAGTCGTTTGATTCAGAAAGGTTTCTTAAAAATGACGATCTTATATATCCATCTGCGTAAATGACACATGTAAAGTACCTAGTACGTATACAGTTTTAAAGCAGCTGCCTCCACATTAATGCTAATTTTCATGTAGATTTTTAAAAATTATAGTGAAGTGAACAAAGAAAATGTTTTTCACATTGCAAGCAACATTCACATCCAATATCATTTACAAAAAGTGGTAAAAATATGCAAAAATGTAAGTCACGCAGTTGAAATATGTTGAAAAATACTGCAAAGCAGGCATTAAATCATTTTGATTTTCTTAAAATTGCAGTAATTGTCGCAAGTTTGATTTTCTTGAAATATTTTTTTTTCTGGAGGCATGCAGCTTAAAACTATTGCGGCACTTGCATCGTTTTTGAAATATTGAAATTACTATCGAATTATGGTAAACATAAGTATAGGTTTTTGATCCTTACAATAACTTATTTGTCACTTTAACATGACTTAAGTTTGTAGAAAATCATCACTTTTGCGGTTAAGAAAGACACACTCACGTCGTAATGTCATATATAATGATGACAGATAATAACCGACTTTACGAGCATTATCTCTGTTCAAGATAATGCGTCTTATGTAAAATAAAATGTCAAACTTTTTTTCTAAACATGTTAGGGTCAGACATAGTGACACAAAAACATACTTTGCAAGAATATGTCTAACTATATCACAAGTTAAGGAAAGCCTAAGAAACTTTCTTCTCACTATACTTAAAATTCAATTTGACTAAATCCCCGACTAAGAATGTGAGGTTATATGATCAATACCGTATTCTGTGGGACTGGTACACAGGTGGCTAATACATTGTATGTATTGAATCAGGACCTGGTTGAGTCCAATACATGTTTTATAGCAACAAAATAGTATTGTACTCCACATTGTGTAATTATGTTTTTGAGTAACAACATTTGGTTTTAACATTTTGACGAAACTTTATGTCTCTGAGTACAAAAAGTATTGATTCTCGTAGGACACTGAAAATAAAAATGAGACTAGGCGGGGTTTTTTTTTTATCAATAGTATATGTATTATTATTGACCCTAAAGACAAGAACGAGGCTTAATTAATACGTCTGGAGCCATTTATGATTTGTATTGGAAATCACATGGTAAATTTAGTAGAAATCCTTGGTAACCGTTACATTTTATAAGGTGTGAAAAATTGTTCTTATTCCATCATATGAACAATATATAACATATTTTTTAAATTTTTTAATTAAGAACCAATTTTGAGAAAGTCGCTAAACCATTATTTGATATTTGGTTTTATTACTCATCATTTTCTAAGAAACTTTTAAAATTTAGCTACTATTATATGTTCTGCGAGACTTATGCATTTAACATAGCGTCATGATAATATCATTCTATACATATTGGTATTCGAGACAAACTCTGATACTATAACTCCGATTTCATAAATATATAAAAAGGTGCATCCTCTCCTCCTTTCTCCGCCCTTGTGTCTACTTCTGGTTTTGGTTTAGTGCCTTCTCGGTGCGCTACTGTGGTGTCTTGGGCGTCCAGTGAACGTTGCCTTTGCCAAGTTGATCTTTATTCTCGTCTTTGGAATACCTACATGGTATCTGAGAGATACGAAAAAAATAATATCAAAATCTGCTTTTTGACATAAAATACAGTCGTGATTCTATAATAGTATGTAATAAAGCAAAATATTTGAACCAATAAACGAATGAAGGTTTTCGAGTTATTGACAGTTAAAACACCTATTTTACAATATTATTATATATTTGCGCAAAATATCAGAAACAATCTTAATTTCATTCAGCGTAATTATATAGCAAATTAATGCGCTGGAACAGAAATATGGATAAGCTGTTAGAATTAATTATTCACCATGTCAATTTAAGAAAAATGAAATAAATTAAATATTTTCAAGAAGTGGTTAAAATGATGTTGGTTCTGTAGACTTATGGTCGATTCACAATATAATTGTAACATAAAATATCTCCTTGGGTAATGACAAGAGTTTTATATTAGGCTCAATTACTCGATATAATAAATTGGTTTCAGACAAAAGGACTCCTGTCGAATTATATAGGATAAAAGTATTTTTATACCAATACATAATAAAACATTAAATGCGGTTAAAAACTTCTGCTGTTTTCAGGTTTTGTAAAGTACAAGTTTTTGTGTAAGATATTGCCTAAAATATGTTAAATACGTAACACAGTGTAACAATCCCTTGCAAAATTAATAGGTTATTGACTTTAAAATTGAAGATATTGTAATAATGACATGTTTATTCATCATGATAAGGTAGCAATCCCAAAAAAAGACAATTGTTCAGATGCACACTACAAGGATGTTGTATGTTAATAGGGTTATTTTTAAAATCAATTAAACTGAAATCACTAGGTCAATCCTTTCGCAAAGAAGAACAAGAATCCTGAATTAGAACGATCACATTTAAGGATAATAATACACCATAAAGTACACTTAATGGTTTGATTGAGCCTGTTCATGGACAGTACCATGCAAAAATGTAAGCTACCGTCTTTGCTCCCTAGCACCGGCGTAAGCAGTGTTCAATATGATAATTTAAGTTCAATTAAGAATCTTAATAATTAAGAATCTGGAAACATCTGCAGATATATGTTCTATTGCTGACAATGAATTAACTGGTAATGCAATGCCACTGAATTTAGTGATGAGAAAATTAAACTTATTCACATTTTCATTCATCAAATTCATTATATAAAAACGTGACCGATTTTATAATATTGCAGTGACGCATGTAATATGTTTTGCACAAAACGCTATGGAACTGTGAAAGGAGAACACAATTATGGGTTGCAATAATTCATACAAAAGTCATGAATATATCGCTATTTCTTAACGAAACAAACAATAAATCATAATTCAGTTTGCTGCAGACAATGACGGGAAGATTATAAAGTATTGTGAAATGTCTATTACTAAAAAAGTCTGGTAAATGTTTTTTATCATGTCGATGCAATGTTTTCTGTTCTTTCTTGTTGCTTTCTGTTTAAAGTACATGCCTGATAAATTTAGCCTCAGTTTATCAGACACCTCATGAGGTGAAAAAATGAAGAGAATGGAATATTTTACCTCTTACGTACATTAACACTTTATGTGTTACTTAATCAGCATTTTGATATTTCGTCTCGTAGCAATAAAACAAAAGATCAGTTCAAACTCAGTTCTGTTATTTTAAATGTTTCGTTAGATAACTTTCTATTTTAAACTGTGCAAATTGTGCTGACCTGTTCATATGATGAATCTAAGCTGGTGGCAATCGTTTGAACAGATATCATCTGATATGTTGTTTCATATGTGCACAAGAAACAGCTCTATTTTTCTTAACAATTACATCTTATATATACGTATATTTTGTGACAAATAAAAATACACCACGTTTCCAACTCGTATAAATTATCGTAGATGCCCTTGAAAGTGACCACACGCTTGTATTTTGATTAATAATTATTTGTAATGTTTTATATAACAATCACTGTTTGTAATAATACAGAGGCTTTGAAATCAAATACATTCCAATGTATAAATGTTATTATCAGATTCTTTCAGCAAATTGAAATGCTATCTAAAAGAACTTGATAAACATTTATTAAACATGTATACGTTATAGATATCTATTTCTTAATTGGATTGGATTACGTAGACACTGATAGATGTGATGACTGACTTTGATATAATACTAGCGTATAAAGTTTGCTTAAATATACGGAACAAGATCTTCACAGTGATAAATCATTTATATGTTCTCATTTGTGTTTTAAAGCAGACATTAATATATATTTTTGTTTCATGGTATTGTGGTTATGTATGCATTTATATCATACAGTAATGGTTGAATTTTCAACTTTGCTGTAATACATGTATTTTTTTTATCTTATTGCACGTTTGTAACGTCGCATTTCATTGGATAATCGTGATGTTCATGTTTTATAAGATATTTCATTTTCTTTCTCGAAGAAAAGAAGTTTTCGTTATAAAGATTCCTTGCTGTTCGGGTTATATATACAACCGTTTATATGACCATTTAACCTGTCAAAAATCTTTATAACTAAAATAAAATGGTGTAACACAATTTTTTCATGATTTTATTTCATAAATATGATGCTCAAATTAAGATTGGTCAATATTGTAAGTTCCAATAAGCATCTTTTATGAAGATATAACCCAATTTAACATTTCATGTAAAAATTCAAGGGAGGTAATTAGAAATTTATTTTCTATAAATTCTAAGTCAAATTTTCCAATAAAAATTGAATGCATGTAATTTATTGATTAAGTATAATGTGCACAAATATTTGCAGTACACATTTTACATATTCTTCGATGTTTGAAAATTGTTTCATTTGCATAATTATATACATATATAATTTTTTGCAAGTGTGGTATACACACAGTAACAATATCAATCACAAAACATACAGGATCTTTGACAGCTATTTATTGAAATGAGATAAAGATTAAAGAACAAGTAAGTTAATCCTTTGTGATAGTGATAACAACAATTCGGTTATTAAGATAAATATGATGATTTGTACTAGTTGTTTTGTTTCTCTGTCAGCAATGTGTCTCACGAATATGAAACAACAACAACAACAACAACAAAAATAACAAATGCTTATTGAAGACAAACTACTCTGTGAAGAATACAAAATAACGCTATACTAATATATTTTGAACAAGGCTTTCCTAATAAAATGTCTGGTAATAAGATTGGGAGTATTGCGGCGGGCGGGCGGACCAGTGAACGTAAACAATTACTTCTGTGTTCAAATTCTCCTACATTCCTCATGGGATTTTGACTTAACTTGCACAGCAGCTTTGTCATTAAGAATATTGTCAGTTGTTTACGTTTCAAACATTTTAGAGGAATTCCAACACTTTGTTTCTTTTATAAAAAAATGTAAGTTATGACTGAAAATGTTGCAACAATTTCTTTCTATTTAACGGTCATTGAGAAGAAATTGGTATACTTTGTGCTTTTCTTAAAGTTTCGTATAATTATTGAGACACTGATTTCAAATACGATGGCAGACTTCAGGTTACCGACTTAACTGACATTATTTCTGTGACGGCTCCAGACAATGTGGCTATGATAACGATGTCTTCAGAACTGTTGATAGGTTGACAATTAACAATGTGAAAAACACAGACATAAGTTTTACATCAATAGCCGGCGGAACCTAGGAAATACAATTCTCTTCATCTGAAAAACCTACACGTGATGGTATTAATATAACAATTACATCTTTACAAGGTAAAATGAAAATCCCTTCATAATGTTTTATTTTGTTTCTGCAAGCTTGCCATATTTGAACATTTAAACTTCTTGATTTTACAAAAATGACATTTTCATATCAAAAATGGTAATTTTAAAATAACTTTCCGCATCTACCAGCATCTCAAGAGCGATTTTGACTTATATATCATAATGGATCATGTGTGAGAACTGTGACCTACATTTTATGACTGTTTTATTGTAAGATCGTTGACAGATCACTAACCTGTTGTTAATTTTTTATCATAGACTTTGCAAAAAAAATATTTAGATTATAAATATTTGTCGCTTAAAACATTTAGATAACTTTTCATGTTTTAGATGCGTTGATAAAATCCTTATATTTTTTTTTATACTGGCTGACCAAATAATTTTAATAGAGTGTTTTATGTATAGCACACATGCATAAAATCGTGAAAATAAATCATGCAGACTAACAAAATAATTTTAATATGTCGTTTTATGTATAACACGCAGACTTAAATGGACAGCTTACAGGTATTATTTGCAAGGAATCAAAGATGACATAACGAAACTTAAGATATGCTTAATATACGATGCACACATTGATATGGAATGGTATACAGAAACAGTTTAATATTGTATTAGAAGTTTTCAAATGTATATAATTTTAGCATTTATACATTTTTGTAAACGATTTCCATTGCTTTTATTTCAGAAATAATTAATTCTTTAGAATTGATTGACACACAATTTGCAATAAGTTATTGCATTAATACATCAAACTGTCTACTTAGAGAACAGAAATTGACAAAATTTACGTCTCAAATGCAGGACCACATGGTGTTATAATCTAGGTCAATAGACCACGAAAACGAAAATCTGGTAATTGTAGCTTCAATTGTTCTGTCAAGGGATGAGATGATATGCAAACCTAGATATGGGAACAGTCGGATTTCCACACAGAAGACTAGTAATAAAGATACAGTTGTTCTAACATTCAATTATTTAAGGAGAAGAATTATGTCTTCCGTTCTAATCAAATTCTTCAAATATATGATTTGAATTGTATTATAAATATATTTTATTGATATGTACCTATTTTGAAAATAAATATGTTTAAACTAATGGTTCAAATAACTTGCCATTGTTTTTGTCTGTTTTTTATCATTTACTAGCTAAAAGCAAATCAACGTTATAATATTAGAATATATTGGATAACTTCATTCTAGCTTACGTTACTAAAATATACAAAATGATGCTAAAATGTTCTTGTTTTTGTTGTTTTTCGTAGTGCTCTCTTCAAATAAATAAAACATGAAAACAATTGTAAAACTATAATTTTATGTGTTTATGAATTTTTCATAAAATGAATTGTTTAATATGATAAACAAGATCAACAGGAAAAGTAGCGTTCAATGAACGCAACACCCACACGACCTAGCAACAAGAACCAGTGGCAAGGAACCTATGGTGTTTCCAAACAAAAACAGGACAGGGCACAAGGCAGAGCACGGACACTAAAATCAATAAAATGATACGTAAGAAGAAATAATTTGTAACTGATAAGGAATTCAAAGAAAACAAATAACTGATTGAATAAAAGGTCCAAAAAGTCAAAGGACATAGGGGAAGGTGGAGGAAAATTAAATAAATAAAATATATCAAGTAACATGTATCTTTTATGTATTAAGCTATGAAAAATGTAACCATAAACATGTTTGCTTGTTTGTTGGATTTCAAGTGACACCGACATTGTAAAGGTAATACTGTAACTTTCCAAGGACGTTCTCCGGTGCTCCTTCGTGCAATATTTTAAACACAAGCGGACACCTGAGAAGAACCCCTGGTGTTCCGTAAGCTAATAGAATAAAATTTAGTACATAAACATAAAGCATTTTGTTCTATAACATAACGTAAAATGTGTCTAACGTGAAGATTAATGATGCCCTGATTATTTAAGGTCACGAGACAGTTTTCCTTAAAATAGATTTGTCGTGCAATCTTGTCATACGAGTGTCAGACAATTACAAATATGGCACATAGAAATATCGGACAAATATCATTTTATAAGGCGTGTTGATAACTTTAGTTGATTTTATACCATATAAAGTCTGATCTTACAATATGACATAGACTAGAACTCTAACACGCTTCACACATTTCTCCCCTCAAACAGATAGGGCAGTCAAAAGCACTAATACATTTATTTACCCGTGCCGCCTTTGCGACTCCGTAAATGGTATATATTGCACTATTAAAGACTCCTCTTTGATCGGAATCTTGAAATGATACTCACCTCGAATGAGTGGATTTATAAAATTATTGCATTGATATGATATAAAAACTGGCACATTATCATATTTTTTAAGCGAAAGATAAGTTTTGCTGTTGTTATCATTATGATGTTGTACATGTTTTACAAAATATAGCATTATTAAAGCTTGAAATATGTCAGTCATATATGTAATCTGAAATTGTTTTGCTTATTTCTATATCGATCCCAGGTTGCGTAGATTTGTTACTTTAAATGGCCAATGAAAGAAAATCTTACCAATAAAAATATATATAATTATATAAATGTGGCAGATACATGTATATACTTAAAATGAGAAAATATCGATATTAAAATTATTATAAAAAAATCTTTTGTTGCTGATTGAAAGACATATGTTGTCAAATACGATTACAGACTTTGACGACTTTACTAGCATTACGACTCCAGACAATTTGGTTCCAATGAAATAAATTGTTGGACCATTTCTTTAGAGACAAACAGACATAATTTTTATGTCAAAAACTGTTGAAGCCAAACAAATACAACATATCTGAAAAGGGGTGTATTTTGTCGCTAGAATTGATTTTTTCCCTGTAACTATTGACTGCATTAACTATAAAAAAGGACCAATCGGTTTTAATTAGAGCTTTTGTTCGTCGCACAAGCGGTTATCCGATCCACGATTCTCCAATTTATATCGGACAACAGTACATTTATTTATTCATTTAAAACATAAATATCGCATTCTTTTGAAACTTATTGACAATTTTATTTTCACAACTAATAAAAATCTAACATGTAAATAAGTCAATTTAAGCCTGCACTAAATATTTAAATTATGATTCTTAATATATATTTCCATGAATTAAATAATTCGATAAATGTATGTTTATCTATCGGAATTCTTTTTTAGATGTGCAGTGAAACACTAAATGATGAGATCCACTTCATTCATTATAATCACATAACTTTATTTTTTTTTATAATATAATAGTCCTCAGATTAATTTAAGCTGTTTACCAAAATCGTGAATTGTTACATTTTAAAGACGCATTAAATAAAGGTGGTATGGAGTATACATAATATACCATGTAACTGCTAGATGATATTAAACATTTTATAGCCATTTTGTTTTTAAAAATTTCATATTTTCGAAATCGACTTTTAGGCTTAACCTTTGATGGATTCTTGTAGACATATCATACAAAGGTCTAGATATACTAGATAAAACACGTTTATATAGTTTATTATAATTTTACATTCCAGTCGATAGTAAAATATGTCAATATTACATGTGTATATATTGGAAACGTTATTGATAGTAAAATATAACAGAAAAGTTTTCTTTTCGTTCATTCTTTGTAAGAAAGTTACTATTGCTATATTAATATATGATATTGATATTTAACAAAATATTAAAGGCATATGTCATACATTTTCATCAACTTCATCCCAAAGCGTTGTGTGTGTGTGTGTGTTGGGTTTATTTACCCTCGCCACCGGTATAAAACCATATGGGCGAGCATATGCTTCATTTATGATAGGGAAACACTGTACTTGGTTAAATAACTGCATATGTGGCTAGTGAGTGCCATATTTCCTGCCCCAAATCGGCAAATAATTGCCGTAGATGAAGCCGGAAAAAAGGTGGGATTATATCCCACACTTAGATTAAAAAACTGTATTTAAAAATTAAACTTAAATTAAAAAGGGGGAAGACGCTTATACGCGTACACCTTCTATAATGGGACAAAAAAAACTAATAACTATGTTTATTGATTGCTTAATTTAATACAAATTATACTTGTAATATATAAACTTGTATTAGAAGGGGGGAAGACGCTTATACGCGTACGCCTTCCTATAGCAGGCCAACGCAGTAAAACACTTTTAGTTCTTTGTTTTTAAACTTTATTTCACACATGAAAAGGTTTATTTATTTAAACAATATAGTATAACTTCTTTTTAATTAGGGAGAACAATGCAGAAACGAATTTTGACAGATAGCGCCGAACCACGTTTAAAAGGTAAATTTTTATTGGCCGAAAAATTATGCGATTTGTATGGCTAATTTGGAAGAAATGAAGAGATATTATTGGTCGTCATCAAACAGATTTCATTGGCGCATTTACTATCCGATTTTGCAGCTTAGCTTGAAGAATTTTGTGATCTAAACCACGTGGTCTGTGTATTTACATTTCTGCACTGTCTCCTTTATAATGTTAAAAATAGTAACAACGGCGTCTATTAAAGGCCAAACTCGACACCGCTGTACTGTAATATAAAAACAAAGGAAGGGAATAGTACTGATATAAATGGTACATGATCTTATAAGAATAACAATGATATTCAGTAATTATATTGTTATTCTAAACTCTCTATAGACCTATACAAAAAGAATATAGAGAGATATGAAAATTTACAACCCTGAAATGGCTAATAATAAATAACTTGGTTACCTACAATGTGATGAGTACAGCTTTTTAAAGAAGAAAAAAGCTGGCTCATACTTGCCCTATCCCAAAGCGTTCAATACTTATCTCACCTATAGAGTTTTTAAGATTTATTTCTCGAAGGAAAACGTGACAAGACGATGTTTATGATTATTACATTAAATATGATATATCAACTTGGTCATATCACATTTTGTTTATTGATATCACATATAAGACACCATGTGTAACAGTACACTTAAATGTCATGATCAGAGTCCAGAAGAAAAAGAGATTGATATGTTTTGGTTCAACATAAAATGGTTTATACTGCAAACAATATTTTTATACCTGCTTTTAACAAATGGTTTCGTTTTGAACATTGTCCAATACATTAATCAGAATGTTCCATATAAATCATACATTTACTCACTATCAAGTTCATCATCTACATTAGATTTTTATCCTGACTGAAATTATAATAGCCAACAATGCATACCACTTTCGGAAACATAATTCTATCATATATAGTCATGATTGCAACCTGATCATGTATTCCGTAATGAAGATAGCAAGGAAAGTACAAAAGAATGACGCATTGAGTCGTTAAAGCTAAGTCATCGCTTAAAAAAATAAGAGATTTCCAAAATGATTTTATATATTTTTTTAATTTTAGAATTTAGATATATTTCTTTTTGATACAAGGGATGATGTAACAAAGTGTCGATCTGGACGTTGCTGTCCAATATATTTAAGGAACTCTACTAAGGTTTAAAGGCATAAAAACACAAAATATCAATTTCTTACATAGATCAACTGGTGTACTCAAATTAATCAGATACGCAAAAGATAATTAAGAAGTATACTGAGAAATGTATTGAAAATCATATATGTGTGCTATTCTTGATTTGGGTCAACGCTGTTAAAGTTAGGGTCATTGTTCACAATTAAAATAATTATTTCGGAAAAACGGAGTTAGCGAATGATCTGAAAATTTCCACAAACCTTATTGATCTATATCTTCATCAAATGGAACATTTATGTCAAACAATTTGTCCCAGTCCTGTCATGTCAAAAACCTCAGTGGAGTCCCTTTAAGACAAACAAAAAGACAGATTCAGACAGATAGTCTGTTCTGCATGTGCAACAGCGATAAATGACAGCAAACCATTAGTTGTTGTAATGGTTTATGACACAAAGCAAGAATATCATGATTGACAAATCGGAATTTGTAATAAGATGCAACAACGATAGTATTGAAATGTTAAACAAAATGAAAATAAATGTTTAAACATTTATATACATTATGTAACTAAGAGAAACAAGTTACCTTGAAGGGACCGCCGTCATATATCCATGTATTTCATTATATAAAATATGAAAAGGTTAACCTTTTTATAAAGGTGCTGAGGGGTTGATTTGCAAGATTTGATATTTTCCAAGAAATGTGAAATTTAGTTTTCACAATGAGAGACAATCATTTTCTAATCTACCTCTGCACAAAAAACTGTACCATGGAATTTATTTGCCAGGAACCTACCAGAACTAGATTTATGCATTTATAAAAAGATGTTAAATAATTACTTAAACTGGAAATTGATATATGCTGTCGATTTATATTGAGAACGAAATAATGCTCCACAGTATCTTAATAAAAATTATTTTCATATTCAAAATTGAAGTATAAGACAAATATCAGTGTCCCTATAGACTGATATATAGTAAATGTTTGAGTTATAGTGAGTTTTTATATCATTAGAAGGAAGTTCCTCGTGAATGATTGACACTATAAAAAGGATGCACCCAAGACAGACATTAGATTAAAAACAAAAAAGTGAGAAATATGAGCACCATAACATAAAACTGCCAACTTTTCAACTTCATTGAGATATTTATGTAACAATTTCAGAAAAATAATCGCTAAGAATGTCGTTTTTTCGTTTTTCATCGAGAAATAATTCTTTACGAGTCTAAAAATGTGAACATTTGAGAACTAACCTGTCGTAAAAGAAATAATTTTTGTTTTAATTGGTACACCCTTACAAATTATGTAAACAATGCTCACGTTTTTTTTAATTGTGCTGCGATACAATATTGACTATTAACATTAACAGAAACAAACATACACTCTTTTATCAATAATGGTAGTATATTTACTAGGTAAACCTTGATATATTCTACATATACAACATTGTACTTTTATTTTAAAAAGCAATTTCAATACCAAGAATGTAGTCTATTCCTAATTTTAATGAATAATCAGATAATAAAAGTGTCATGTTTGTCACAGACATTCACACAGGTTACCTTAGGGACTATGATTTAGTGTATAACTACTAGATATATAACGAGGAATAGATCGATGTCTGTATGTAATAGTGCATTGGATAAGGTTAAGACCTATTGTAGTTATATTTTTGAGGTATAGTATCAAATGACAAACGCCACATCTTACATGTTTAAACACTTATAAAGCTGTATGAGAAATGATAATTCATTATGAGGATTGCTTAATGTTGCTGATATACATGTATAATGATACTTTCATGCCATTGTGACAACAAGACAGGGTTATTATATCAATAACTTGATCTGGAACTTATTTAGAAAATAGATTCGCTTTCTATTTAAATAAAAATCCGTTCAAACATATTTTCTTGTATATCATTAAGGCATCTAATGACGCAGGGTTGCGTTTCATAGAAAGTCCTAAGTGTATCACAAGTCCTAGGACTTATGAAAACTATAAGAGAAACTCGAGACAGTTTCAATAAATATTTACATCTTTAGAAAACGTTTTAGACTTTTATTTAATACATTATCCCGAGTAAAGTTAAAATATACAATGACCTACGATTCAATCCGCAATGTAAAATGATCATTTGCATCGCTATTTAGAAATTAAAGAATCTCAACACAAGAATTATAAATTTGAAACGAATTTTTTCTCAGTTTTGGTCTTAAGACATATTTAAGACTAAAGACGTTCCATGCAAGACAACCCGTCCTTTTAAACGTTACATAATTCAGAATGTTTGAAAAATGTCCGCTTTTAATCTGTAGGGCATGACGGACTTTACGTTGGCTGAATCATGAGATAAATTAAAATAGAGATATATAAAAAATATACAAGATTAACCTTCACACCGCCATTAACCGTTACTAACGATAATCTTAGCTAAAATATATATTGAAACATGTCCAGTAATAAGAAATTGTTTTTATCTACAAATGTGGCAATGATTTGTGATAAAATTGCTTAGACGATCATTGAAAGAAATTGTCATAACCACTACTTTTTATTCAGTCATATAGAAGTATTGTTAAAGATAATCCTCTCGCGACTTTTGTCTAGAAATTGTTAGACATATGCTGTCAAATACGATGACAGACTTTAAGTATACCGACTTTACGGGCATTATCTCTATGACTGCCCAGACAAGTTTTTATAAGTATTTCTTTAATCGTCGATATTTTCAGACCATTCAGAACTCCTTTGAGAGTCAGGCAAATTATACTGAGACACACATACATCAATTGCTAAAAAAGTGGTAGTCTGCAGTATACAGTATGCTCTTAAAAGCTTCATTCTCTCTAGACTTAAAATTTGACATCCTTTGATGGAACAATATTCTTAACAATTTCGTTAATTGAACCTATTTTTGTATTTTCGAAGATTAATTTTACGCCAATGCTTCGATCAATGTAAAATTAACCCATTATATTGAAATAGTTTCGGCATAGCCAAGTGATTAGCACGTTGGTCTAGTACTCTAATGATCGCTGACCGCGTGAGTTTAAACCCCATCAAGGGCAAGTCGTTACTTCCCTAAGCAGGCAACTTCACACTCATTGCTCAGTACTTGTTGGTTTCAGGATCAAATTCGAGAAAGTGTCTATACCCTTTTAGCTTACTGCACATTGGAACTGAAATAAAAACTGGAAATAATTAAATAATGTGTTAAAATACAATATTTATGTTATAATTGAAAAGAACAAAAAAGAAAGAAAAAGGTGATATCATGTTTGTTTGAGCGTTCTCAACTTTGCAGACGCGTTCTCAAACTTGACAAGGTTCAAAGTTGTTTATATTTCGAAAAATAACGTATTAAAATAATTCGTTTAATAATAATATGTAATATAAAATAATAACTTTTGATAGCATGTTATAAACGACATGAAAAGATTGAGAAAGATAGATTCATAAAGCTATTATGATACGTTACCATTGTTTACGATTGCTTAACATTCAAAGTCGTAAGTACATACAAAATTAGGCAATGTTAGCATTGTAAATATTCTTGACAGAAATGACAAAACGGCAAATGGGTTTGCTTGACGACAGTAATGTGCAACAAAGATGATATTCTAATTTATTTAACAGATTGTATTTTCATTTCGTATACTTGAAATCTTATAATATAATTCCCGTCAGTTATAATAGTACGGTATTCACAACAATTGCTTTTAAAATAAATCCATAGATATCATAAGATATTCATTTTACCATATCATATTTTGATCATTCATATTGAACAAGTCCCAATTAAAACGATAAAATTTCACATTTCGATTGCAGTCGAAGATTTGTTTTATATAAATTAAATATAATCTTGTGTTTATATTTATAACATGCAAATATGTTGTAGTCCATAAACTATGAAACTGATTTGTCTTATATTTCAACAGAATTAATAAGATATGTATGGAAAACATGACATATTCTTAATAAAACTACCTTAACCAAATCTCCCACTGTTATTTTTTAATTGTGACCACTATATTCATGCCCAAATATTATTTTTATGACAGTTTTTGTCTTCCACTTGAGTGTTTGGCCCGATTCTTACGCTGACGGACAAGCATTCACATCGCTCACTTGATCAAATATCATATGCGCGCATAACTGACACCTGATTGAGTATTTTGTAATGAAACCGACAAGCAAACATCAAAGTATCCATGCATATAACCGTTAACCCTAAAATCATGCTTTAAGGATTTTATTTAATAATTTAATTAATTTGGTTTTATATGTCTTTATATCATTTCATATTCAAAATATAAAATCTCTTTAACTCTACTGATTGCCATTAGGAAACAGCAGAAAATGATGCATCAGGTAATTTGCAAATGTTGTAATTTTTGAAAACTTTTATCGTCGATTCCAAGGGCGCTTATTGCAACATAATTTACTTAAGCCCGATTATGTACAATGCTTAAAGCTTGCAGACACTTTATATAGTCTGTTTCTGGAAGCCAAACAGCACTTAGCAATAATTATGATGTTTCTGTTCAAAGAAACAACGGCTTGGCCGTATCGGGGTTTGAACAGACTCGGTCAGCAAATCTGAGCTAACATATTCTACGCATCAACTTATTGGTCTCGCTTAATCGGTGTTTTGTGATGACATTACACCTATGGTAGATTTTCTGTAACAGCACACACAATCAACATACATTATATATGTCACTCTCAAGTATCTGCTGTAATGTGGTATATCAAGAACGTAGTAAATAGGTTTTCTTTCTCAAGGACTATGCCTCCATTTTTCAGGCCTGTCCTTGATTGGATGTAATCAGTAAATGTGACATTACAAAAATGGAAACTTAAAGGAAAAAAAATTACCTTTAGTAAGATAGTACATTGCATTTCAATAGAAAATAAATATAGATTTGGTTATGCTTTACGACACATTGATTCCATTTAATTTCATTAATGGACCATGTTTTGACAATTTATCGTACACGTTTAAATCACACAATGGAATCAAATAACACATCAAGAAAATTAGACGTTGGAAATTATTTATGATTTCTAGATGAATACGTTTATTGACCCTCTGGAGAAGAACATAGATAAATATACAAAAATACAACTGTACAATTTATAGATTCTCAAACTAAAACAGACAAATACCTGACGAGGTACCTAGCATAAAGCTTGCGAGGCACTTTATTTCGTTGTTTTAGTTCGCAGGCAATAATCGTTTATAATAATAAAAAAACACAGCAAATTTACAAAAAAGTTCTAAAATTCCTTAGGTTTTGAAAATAATAGTGAAGTGAGCAAAGGAGATATTTTTCCAATAGCAAACAGTACAACCAATATAAGATACCAAATAGAGGTACAAAATGTGCAAAAAATAGCCCTTACTACGGGCCAAATTACGCAAGGGTTGGAAAAAGGGGGAAAAATTTGCAAAAAAACCCCCTTTAAATTTGTACATAAAAAAAAAAAAAATTTTTACTTTTTTTTGAATCAAAATTTTTCTTTTCTTAAAAAACACAGTACTTTTTTTTAAAATTTTATTTTCTTGAAAAAATTTTTGGTTTTAAATGAGGGATTTAAAACTTAAAACTATTTTCGACAATTTTAAATTTTTTTTTGAAATGTTAAATCATTAAACGATTGAAAGGGAACAAAGGCAAGTATAAGTTCTTGATCCCTTACGGGCCACAATAAAGGGGGTTAAAAATTTAAAAGAAAAAAACTACTTTTAAAAGGTTAATGAAAAGAAAATAATCACATCGTATTTTCATATACTGAAACAAAGACAGGTGATAACCAACTAAACGAACATTATCTCTATTGTTGTTCCAGATAATGCGTCTTATGTAAAATAAAATATCAAACTTCTTTCTTTACATGTGAGGGTTAGACATAGTCACACAATAACATACTTTGCAAGTAAATGTCAAACTATAAGTCAAGTAAAGGGAATCCTAAGAAACTTTTCATCTCAGTAGACTTAAAACTTGGCGTAATAATGCGAGGTTATATCAATACTGCATTCTATGGGACTGGTACAATGCTGGCAAATATATATTGAATGAGATTATAAACCCTTAAACACCTGAAATCACTATGTCAATCCTATCGCTAAGAAGAACAAGTATTTATTGGAATTCATCGATCACATTGCAAAAATAATATAGAAAAAAACGTAAGTCTGTTGTGCCTGTTCATGGACGGTACTGTAGTGAAACATGCAAGCTACCGTCTTTGCTCCCTAGCACCGGCGTTCAGCATGAAATTGTGAAATTTAGAATCTGGAAACATCCGCAGATATATGTTCTATTGCTGACAATGAATTAATTGGTAATGCAATATGCCTATGAATTCAGTGATAAGAAAATTAAACATATTTACATTTTACTTATAAACATTAACTTCATTATATAAAAACTGTGACCTATTAAAATTTAATATTGTAGTTACAACATTTACAAATGTTTTGCCAAAAACCCATAAACTTGGGAAAGAGAAACACAAATTATGTGAATGCAATTTCCCTTAGAAAAAGTCATTGAATATATTCATTATTTTCTAAACGCCAAACAAAAATAAATCATAGTTCAGTTTGCTGCAGATAATGTCGAGAACATTATATAGTATTGTGAAATGTCTTAACAAGTTGTTTGTTTTTACTAAAATAGTCTTGTAAATATTTTTATTGTTAAGGCACTGATATGATTACCTGTCTGATCAATACTATAGTGTTAAATATTTCAAGTCATTGCTTTGTAAATTTTATTTAATAATACGTGTATTTCCTTAATCATTTCGACTTGAAAAAATCATCGTAAATATGTTTGTGTCGTCTTGTCTGTTCAAGGTATATTAATTTTCAGACAGTGGTTTTTGCTTTTACATATTAATTAACACAAGTACATGAACACTTCATGTGTTACTTAATCACCATTTTGATAGGAAAAAGGTCAGATCAATTCATACTCATTTTCGTTTTTTAAGTGTTTTATTAG
Source organism: Ruditapes philippinarum (assembly GCF_026571515.1). Lineage (NCBI taxonomy): Eukaryota > Metazoa > Mollusca > Bivalvia > Venerida > Veneridae > Ruditapes > Ruditapes philippinarum. Next base: position 56,473 of record NW_026852172.1, read on the forward strand.
ACAACTTTTTTTTATTTTGAAATGTGCAAACTTTGCTGACCCATTCATATAAAGAATCTTAGCTGTTGGCAATCGGCTGAACATATTTCATCTGATTTGATGTTGCACATGTGCCCCAGAAACAGTTTTTTTTAATTCTTAACCAGTACAAGTATATCTTATAGTTTGTAAAATTCAAATACAATACATTTCCAAATCTTATAAATTATCGTAGATTGCCCTTGAAAATGACCATATATTTGTATTTTAATTAGTAATTATTTATAACGTTTTATAAAACACACCTTAAAAACAATCAATGTTTGAAATAATGCAGAGATTTTGAAATCAAATATTAATATATTCAAAGTGACTTTAACAAAATAAATTTGCGGACGATTTTTGCAGATAGCCTGGTAATTAACAATGCGAAACAACCAGACATAAGTTATAAAATAAATATAACATTTATATCGACTTTAAAAGTTAAAATGAATAATTATCCCTTTTTAATGTTTTATTTTGATTTTGCAAGCTGACACTATTTTAACATCTTGATTTTACAAAAACGACATTTTCTTATAAAAAATGGTAAAGAACCAGTTCGCAACTAACATAATCTCAAGAGAGATTTTGACTTATATATAGATCATGTGTGAGAACTGTGACCTACATGTTATAGTTGTTTTATTGTAAGACCGTTGACAGATCACAAACATATTGTTTATTTTTTATCGTAGGATTTGCAAAAATCGAATTTAGAATGTGAAAATCAGTTTTCACAATAAAAAACAAACATTATCTAATCTACTTCTGCAGGAAAAAAAACTGTACCATGGAATTTGTTTGCCAGGAACCAACCATAACTAGATTTAAGTATTAAGCAAAATAATTATTTAAAATGGAAATTGGGAAAAGTTTGTCGATTTAAATTGTGGGAACAAAATAAATTTTTCATTAAATTGGGGCCAAAAATATCTTAATCAAGAAATTGGGATCAATAGTTTGGGATCTTTTCCCGTTGAAAATGTTCAGAGTTTTCATCCCTATACAACAAAGCACAGGGTTTAAATGGAGTGGCCCGGTATTAAATTTCCCCGCACTCAAAAGCACCCCTTGGGTTGGCTCATTTTTTTCTGGGGAATTAAATTATTTTGCAGCAGAAAAGGGAAAAAGATAAAAAAATTATTCAAAAATGCTCGTTCATTTGGTTTTTTTTCTTGGGTTTTAAAATTGTGACAACGGGGAAAGCGGGGTTTTTTGTTGGATATGATAAAAAGGAGAAAAAACATCAAAAAAACTCGGGAATCTGATTTAAAACTTCGGGGGAACGCCCCCTCGTACAAATCAAATAGCCTCGTATTTCGATGCTCTTTCTATCACATAATTTTCATTTTCAAAATTGAAGTATAAGACAAATATCAGTGTCACTATAGACTGATATATAGTAAATATTTGAGTTAAAGTGGTCTTTTTATATCAATAGATGCAAGTTCCTCGTGAATGATTGACACTATAAAAAGGATGCAGCGAAGACAGACATTTCATTAAAAACAAAAAAGTGAGAAATACGAGCACCGTAACATAAAACTGCCATCTTTTCAACTTCATTGAGATATTTATGAAACAATTTCAGCAAAAACATCGCTAAGAATGTCGTTATTTTTTCGTTTTTCATCGAGAAATAATTCTCTACGAGTCTATAAATGGAAAAGATGTGAACATTTGAGAACTGACCTGTCGTAAAGAAACATTTTTGTTTTAATTGGTACATCCTTACAAGTAATGTAAACTATGCTGACTTCACAGAAACAAGCATCCACTCTTTTATCAATGTTGATAGTATATTTTGGTAAACCTTAATATATTATACACATAAGTACATTGTACTTTTACAAAGGAAAATTAATCTGAGATTAGGTCTAATATAAATTTGAAAAAAGCCTTTTGAAAACAAATAAAAGTGTCATGTTTGTCACAGACATTCACAAAGGTTCATTTAGTGACAATAATTTAGCGTAGGGGTTTGTTTTCATTTATAACTACTAGACATATAACGAGGATTAGATTGCTCTCTGTATGTAAAATTGCATTGGCTTACTATAAAAATTAAACTTTATGTTATATTTTTGAGTTATAATATTTAATAACAAACGTCAAATCTTACATGTTTAAACCATTATAAAGCTATATGAGATATGATAATTCATTTTGAGAATTGTTTTATTTTGCTGGTATACATGTATTATAAAACTTTCATGTCATTGTGACAACATAATAGGGTTATTATAGGAGTAACCTGATTAGAAAATATTTCTGCTTTTTCTGGTATATTTTAAGGCATCTAATGACGCAGGGTTGTGTTTCAAAGAAAGTTCTTAGTGTATCCCAAGTACCAGGACATATGAAAACTATAAGGGAAAATTCGGGACAGTTTCAATAAATATTTACATCTTTAGAAAAAGTTTTAAAATATTATCCTGAGTAAAGTTACAAAATACAATTACCCACGATTCAATCCGCAATGTGAAATGTTCATTAGCATCGCTATTCAGAAATAAAAGAGTTTCTCAGCATAAGGGTTGTGAATTAGAAACGACAATTGTCTCAATTCTATAGACATATTTAGTCTAAAGACTTTCCATGAAACGCAACCCTTCCTTTTAAACGTTACATAATTAAGGAGCTTTGAAAAATGTCTGCTTCAAATTTATCTGTAGGGCATAATGGACTTTACGTTGGATAAATCATGAGGTAAATTAAAATAGAGATATATCAAAAATATACAAGATTAACCTCACACGGCCAGTAACCGTTTCTAACGATAATCTTCGCTATAATCTATATTGAAACATGTCCAGTAATAAGATATTGTTCTTATCTACAAATGTTGCAACGATTTGTGATAAAATAGCTTAGACGATCATTGAAAGTCATTGTCACAACCACTACTTTTTATTTAGTCATATAGAAGTATTGTAAAAGAGTATCCTTTTGCGATTTTTTTTCTAGGCATTGTTAGACATATGCTGCCAAATACAATGACATACTTTAGGGCATAATCTCTTTGACTGCCCGGACAATCTTTTATAAGTATTTCTTTAATCGCCGATATTTTCAGACCATTTAGACCCCCTTTGAGAGTACGGCAAATTATACTGAGACACACATACAGCAATCGTTGAAAAAGTGGTAGTCTGCAGTATACAGTATTCTCATAAAAGCTACCTTTTCACTAGACTTAAAATGTGATATCCTTTAACGGAACATCATTCTCAACAATTTCGTTAATTGAACCTATTTTTGTATTTTCGAGGATTTAATTGTACGCCAATGTTTCGATCAAGGTAAAATTAGCCCATTATATTGAAATTGTCCCAGCATAGCCGAATGCTTAACACGTTGGTCTAGTACAATTATGATCGCTAACCGCGTGAGTTTAAAAACCATTAAAGGCAAGTGGTTTAGGAAACTTAACACTCATTGCTCTGTACATGTACCTGTTGGTTTCAGAAACAAATTCGAAAATGTGTCTATACGCTTTTAGCTTCCTGCACATTGAAACTGAAATTAGATGTAAATAATTAAATAATGTGTTGAAATTTATAATTATGTTAGAAGAAGAAAAAGGTGATATTATTTGCGCGTTCTCAACTTTGGCAGCGCCTTCTCAAATTTGGCAAGATTCAAAATTGTTTATATTTCGAAATATAACGTATTTAAACAATTCTTTTATGTAATATTAAATATTAAATTTCGATCGTATGTTATAAACGATATCAAAAGATCGAGAAAGATCGTTTTATAAAACAATTAAAATACAATACGTAACCATTGTTTACGATTGTTTAACATTCATTAACAAAAGTCGTAAGAACATACAGAATTAGGCAATGTTAATATTGCAAATACTCTTGACAGAAATAACAAAACGGCAGATGAGTTTGCTTGACGAACAAAGATGATATTTCAATTTATTTAAGGTCCTCGAACAGAAAAGAACAGATTGTATTTTCATTTTGTATCAATATGTCATAATCAGCGGCGATCAAGTATATTTTATGTGTCTGAGATCCGAATGAATAATTTATTTCATGGTAAAAATTATTAGATACAGACAAGTTAAAGGCCATTATGCCCCAGAACTGCTTTGATCTTTATTTTACAAAAGTTTTTTTATTTTTGGGGTACTTTTATAGTTTACAAAATTTTACAACATTTGCCAATTACCTGATGCATCATTTTCCGTTGTTTCTGTGTGGATATTAGAACTGTTAAAGACGTTATATATTTTGAATGGAAGTCGAAATTTCCTTTATATCCATTTTGCTTCTTAAATAATTTCACATTTAGCGCTACTTTCGTCAGACAACAAGCGTTTAGTTATTATTTAAACGTTATAAAACTAATGCTTGTCCTTTCTAAACGGTTAAAAAAATATTACATTATGCGGCATAACTTTCCTTTAACCATTTATCATTGGTGTTTCAGCTATTTCTAATTTTAATCACTAAGTTAGCTCAATAGGGAGAACATCGGATTAGTAATTGTGATCGCTGGTTCCAACCTTGGTTGGGGTGTATTTTGTCCGTGACAACTTATCTATGTCATTTGCCGCTCACCAGGTGGGATAAATGGTCGCTCACTTTCCGAGAAATGTGCAATTATCAAGGCAAACCGCCGAGATATAACCAACATTATTGGGAAAAAAATCGTCGAAAAAAAAACACCAACAGAACAATAAACAAAGAAATTAACAAGACTTAGTTTAGAAGAAACAGATACAATACTTGAATATAACAATAATGACCTACATTTTTACCTTACATATAAGGCATTCATTATATATTATATTGCAACATTTATATTACAAGAATGACATATGGTTAACTTAAAAAACCACGTTCCAAGAACATTGCTCTTTCAAGTCTTATATTCTAAAAAATAAAAAATCGGACGGACAAATAAGGTTTGACTGATCTGGTTTCTGATTTTTTAAGGAACTTTGAAGGTCATATTTCTCATTTATCTATACTTAAAAGAAATATTATTTTAATAAGAACAGAAATTATTATTCGCATTTTAATATAATGTTATGTTTGTTGCGATAATGAATAATAAATGTCTATAAGTTTTCTCGTTTCTGAAAATGAAAAAACTAAATGTCGGACAAAACAATTATTGAACAAGACCTTCTTGATTTATAAGCTTTACATGGTCTCGAACAAGCAAGTTTATAATTGAGCCGTGTCATGACAAAACCAACATAATGGGTTTGCGAACATCATGGATCCCGATCAGACTGCGCTGGTCGCGAACCCATTATGTTGGTTTTGTCGTGACGCGGCTCAAATCTAAAATATCTTATCACGTTAAAAAGTTCAATATGAAATTTAAGAGCTCTTGAAAGGTTATTAAACAAATATTACAACGAATATTGTAAAATACCTTATATTACTTCTTGATATATAAAGTATTGTCTCTATATACTCAATTGTTTACATTGCAACTTCACAATTTCTTCAAGGTATAGACAAAGTACTGTATATACTAATGTAATACTGTTTATAGTCGTTCATCTCTTATAAATATAACAAGTAGATTAAATTTTGTAATTTGGTAGATTCATCTTGTGGTCTTGTTATCAGATTGAACGTATATTCATACATATTTAAACTAAAATCTTTTAAAATTAATAAATGTCATATTAAAATTATTCGTTATGAACTTTAATGCATTTACATATATTTTGCGTACAAAACACTTGGATATAAGACAGCAGCATTCTAACAGATATTATAAATAATCTAGGCTACCTTGAAGTGATTATATTGCGGCAACATTCTTTTTCCGAAAAAGGCGATTTATTACTTTGACGCAGGTTTCTGCCTGGCATTTCAGTAAGTCATAAATTTGGATAACTAGTATTCTGGTTATTATTTACTATCATTTATAATGAGTAAAAAATGTTTAATATGTTCACGAGATTGAAAGCATGATCAGAACATTCGTGCAAAATATTATAGTTTGTTTTTTACTTGTCTTTTAAATGTATCTAACCTAAGGAAGTTAAAATGCGTTTTCCGCTGATGTTGCAACTAGTGCAAAAGCTATTTGACTTTTATTCATTTTTGTCTTCTGTCCGATGTATAATGTTAAGCACCTGGTCGTCCGTTCTTCCGTCCGTCCGCACGCCCGTCCGTCCGTCGGTTAGCAGTTTTTGTGCCCGGTCTGTATCTAATGAACCGGTGGAAGGATGTTTAAACTACTTGACAAAAATGTTAAACATAAAGAGCCGATGTACAAAGCGCAGGTTTGACATTTTCAAGGTCAAGATCGCACTTCATCATTTTGTGTCAATTTCAAAATTCTGTGTTTTCTCTGTATCTTTTTAGCAGAAAGAAATATAACGTGTCGTGATTAAGCGCAAGAAACTTTTTTGGAACAGTCTAACCCCTGAATTGTTTACATTTAAAAATAATGTTGACCGGTCAACAGATCAATACTTCACTGCGACTGCATAGGATTTAAATAGTTGTCAATAAGGAATTAGTATTTATATAATGCATTAGTTAACAATATTTACTGTTACTCAAAACGACATGACTGCGCAGGACTTTAAACTAAATATGTCAGACATGCTCGCTAATGTAGGTCATCAACTTCAAAAACGTTTTGTATAAGACATTGTCACATGTTTGTCTGGTAATTGTCTACCGGTGATGTGGTCCGCTTGAGTTATTGCCTTAAATTATATTACAGACTAGTTTCTGCGCCTGATTAGAGGTGTTTTATAAATTTATTTACAGTAGAAATAGTATCTTTCGAAACAAACAAAAAAAAAACAATTTGTTGTTATAAATTACTTTTAAGATCGTTAGTGGCATTTGTTTGTTTTACGTATTATTTATATGTACGATAACTAACAGAGGTATCTATTTGAATTAAAATCAAGATTAAAGTTACGTTTGGCATTATGGCATTTATGTTGCAGTTGAATATTTTGTATATTACTCTATCTAAATCACATTTGATATATATAACCATTTTATTAAAATAGAGAACATAAAAATACCTAAAGAAGGTCCAAACGGCAAAATCAAAATTGTTGCAGGCTCGGTTTGACTGAGCCTGTTCATAGACGGTACAGTCAAATACAAACTACCGTCCACGCCCTTAGCACCGGCTTAAGTATAATTTAAACATGGAAATGGTGAAATTCTGAATTTCGAAACATTCGCAATTGTGTAAGGCAGTTCAATGCACATCCAAAGTCTCATTTGTTTAAGGAACAAGCATTTATAAAGATAATGTCTTAAACATGTTTCTTTATAATATTAAGTAACAAGAAGTTTTTTTGAAGCAAGTGTTTTTGTTTGTTTTTGTTGTTTCCCCAAATGTCGAGCTACCTATGTTTCACTTTTTTGCAATAAATATAATTCTTAAATTCTGACTATGATACTGAATCAAACTATTTCCAAATCGGTACCAAAAAAGGAAGGTTACAAAAATAGAAAAAAGCAACAGAATACGTATGTGACTTGGAACCTTCGCCGCATGACTGTAAACATTGATAACGGAATACTCTTCAGTATGGACCGTGATTTGTTCTAATAAAAATAGAATGAAATATTTTTTACAAAGTAGTTTAATTTATTGTCAGTGCAGAAAGTCTTTTGTTGTAACAAAACTGAATTAATCAATTTATGTCAGTTTCTAGAGACGATATTGAAAAATGTAAAAGTAAGCTATTATTGATAAATGCTACTAAATGATAAAATTTAAAATTGCACATGCATAAGCATGTTCTTATGTACATAAACATGTGTGTATGCATGTTTATACATTTATATGCGTGTATGCGTGGGTTAGGAAACAACCCGCCTATATGACTGAAATACTGTTTGGGAAAGGCGTAAAATGAAACAAACAAACAAACAAAACAAGTTATTTCCATTTGTTCAAACAATGCGGAGAAAAAGTACGACATTTTTAAACTGCACACGCTGGAAATTTTGTATTTTGTTCAGTTGTGAATCGACAAATGCGACATTGTTTCATTTCCAATAGTATTTGAGTAAGTTACAATTCTAAATATTAAATATTCACCAATTTGCTAAACCACTTATCCATTGGTGATATCTATTGTACAATCAATTACTATTTTGTCATTCGTTTGTGATATATGTCTCCAAATAATGCCACTGTTGTGGGAATTTCATCCATCGTTGTGTTGAAATCCATCAACATGACACGCGCTTTGATGTATAAAGGCAATTATTCTTGGGAGACATTTTTATCTTCTGGAAAACTTCTGGAAATTTTTTGAATATGAGAAGTATATTGTATTACTAGATATAAATCATACTAGATTAATATCACAAACAATCGAAATGATTTGCTTATTTTGTAAAGGGCAATGTCTTCTATGACAATATATGGCAATGTCTTCAGAGCAAACGTAGTTTTAGTGTCAAGGAGTGTGGGGGGCTATATTAAAACATTACACGAGTTCATAATCGCATTGTTTGTACATTCCTATGGTGATATCTGTAGATCTTGTAGCAAAACGTGCATAGCATCGAGTATATATGAAAACAGAATAAAATGTTCCAGACAAAATATAATGCAGCAGCTATACGATCAAATCATAATAAGAATGTTAATCATGATTTCGTGCATGTGACATGATCTTCAACGGAAATCTACAAACATTATTACGATTATTCAAGGTTTATATAATTATGTTCTGATAAACAGAAGTTATTTATAGTGCTAGACAGTCCATTTATAGTTATTTAATATGTGAATGAAATAATAAACATCCAGCTTGGTTATACGATAAGAAATTTATTTTTATTTATTTTTCTTGATATATCTGGGTAATAAATGCCGCAATGGGTCAATCGGTAGAAAACTAATATCATAAGGTACACAAGTTATAGCACAAGACTAACGGGCTCTTTTAAAATTGTGTTGCTTTATTATTATTATTATTATTATTATTATTATTATTATTATTATTATTTCACTAAATGTTCTATGTCTTTCTATCTAATAAAAGTGCTCTCAAAAGTCTAAAATTTCCTATAAAACAATTGTATGTGACTCTTACTAGAATCTACAGTTGTTCAAACTAAGAAAATAAAAAATGAAAGTGTGTAACAAGTTTTGATATGTCTCCATATAGTTTCAGTACCGTAAAAGCATTTTTATGAATAACTTACTGATCAAAACGTTTTAACTGGACTGAGGAAAATTTCCATTTGACATTTAAACTATAAAGCTTAAAGAAGAAAAATATAATGCACTATATTGCTTGAATTACATGTGAAATAAATACATTATTTTTCATATATTCAAGTTTCCCTTTCAACAGTAACTGTTATTATGAAAATACTTAGAGTCTTAGGTATTGTGTTAATTGCAATTTTGTATCTGTTGCTGCTAGTGTAGTGAACGTTGTTCTTGTAATATCAAATTGTTGTTGTTAGTAAACAGATATACATTGTAATTATTTAAATGATTAATTTGTTGACCTGCTTTTTAGGTAAGATTATCAGAAAATTATTATCATAAACAAATATATAATATAACTTCCAAATGTCTTAAAAGTATATTAATTTGAGAGATATGCGTAGGTGGTTGCTTAAGGGCATTAGATCTTGATAGGTAAAAATGTATTTATAAGAATAATATTTTTATTGACAAAGCCAAACAATTACGCAATAAGTAGGTGTGGGAGAAGATATTGTTAATTGCCTGTTATTGGAAATTATTTATTTTAGCTCTTTTCTAACGACTCGAAACTACTTAGATCCATTTAACACTCTTTATGACGTTAAAATGACTAATGGTATTATTTTTTTCTCAGACGTTGTTATTTTTGTACGTATACAATATATTATGTTTGAATTTAGTAATTTACTTTTTTTCTCTTCATAACAAATATACTGATAAAAATTTAATGATATTAATATTCAAAAGACTGTGCAATATATACAAGAAATACCATTAAAAAGATAAATACTTGTTAGTGGTAGCCACCAACATTTAATTTATAAGTCGGTTTTACGTTATTTCATTTAAGTCGCTTATTCTAAACATTCTTTCTTTTATGAACAGTATTGTTCATGCCAATATTTTTTTACATCAGATCTATTTATTAACATGAATATTTTGTTATTAATTTTAGAAGCAGGTCTTGCAAAATGTATGGAGCATCATCGAGTCAGTGTCTCTAACAATTGTGACAGGACAAAATATAGACAACAACTTTTTCACACAATCAAAACTTTCAGATTTTTAAAGACAATTTGTAACAAGTTTGAATATTATTAGGTGAAAAACAGAAATGTAAATTTGTATGATTCATCTCATCATTTTAGGACATGTATATTGCTGGTAATGTGCGATTCTGAATCATTTTACTTCAATATTTTCAATTTTGCACAATCATTATCAATCAAATTAAACTGATACAGTTCCTTTATAACTAATTTCGAAGAGCGTAAGACTTTCACAGAGCTCGATGACTTTTGAATTGTGACATTTTTCCCGTGTGGTCGGTGGGGGGAATGTTGAGATAGCAATTACTGAATAATTTCTTAGATTATATCATGTTGTATTAAATTTTTACATTTTATAAATTACCAAAACATGCCTTGAGCAGGTATTTTTCCATTTACGCCAGACCTTTTGCGCTTAAAAGGCAATATTGGTAAAAACGCGTCTCGGCAACAATATGTTTCCATGATCTCATGGTCGAATGTCACATCAATTAGATAATATGTAGAAAAACAAAGTAAACTTACATGTTAATAAGAAGCTATGTGTTGTATTTCAGAGATTGCTTCAAAATTCAATTTGTATTTGAATTTAGAGATGGAAACAATAAACACATATTTTACAACACAATTGTGCATTACAAGATTTGCAATGGTGTTTTGGAAATGTCATTTAGCATGCGTATGGCACATGTCGTCTAGAATTGAGGTGAACTTTATAGTTATAATATATGTATTATCCCAAAGAATGTGGCAAATTAGACTTAGCACACAACAATCGCCATACTTAAAGTTACATTAAATAAAATGTAAAAAAAATATTTTGCCGTCGGCCTAAAAGTCAAACATTCTACAGTTTCATTAACCTGTTTAATAGTTTGTTGTAAATCTCATCAAATATTGTTCATAAATTACGATTTTAAACGGGAAACCCCACGGTAACACTAAAGTTCGTATACGAATTTTAACATGCAAATGAAGACTATAATGAGCTCGTGTATGCGCTACGTCACAATTTTATAGTTGCTATCCGGAACACAGCAAATGTGATATTTTCTTGTGCAAACACACTTTAACCGTTTAAGCTTCACGGTGCACTAAACCTGGGGTTCAGTAAAAGTAATCATCTCGTAAAAAGATTAAATTTGTATGAAAACATCCGTTACAATGCGGAAATATACCGTTAAATTAGGACTGCCACTTATAGTCATGTTTGTTGATTTAATATTGATGTACGGATGATCCGAAGGCGGAGTTTCTCATGCAAACAGAAATTGTACTTCCCATTTCGCCACAATGAGGTTACCTATTTTTATGCTAATAAAACTAATTTTGGTTGTTTGGACACCAAAAATAAGACCTGGAGTCGATATAAAACCCAATTTTTTAATGAAATGTCGCTATTTAGTTTTTTTATGAAATTTATTAAATGTAACTTTAAACTTGCATGTATTGTTAGGTTATAAGAAAATTTAAATATACACAGGTAACCTTATGTACACTTTTTATGTCGCGTTTAACAAAAGAAACTTTATTATATTATTATGTTTAAAAATATACTTAAAAAACAACATTTCATTGATTCGTTAAATGTATTACATATTTTATAATATGTCTACCACAAGTTCATCATAGGGTTCACTGATATATCTATCTGTATAACAGAATATGGAGAAAATAAGTGAAGAAAATCACATTATCTCAAACGTGTCATTTATAAGAACAGCCTCACCATTGACCTTTAGAAAGTCTTCCATGAATACCACATCTGTTTTTCTCAATACTCAATTTATATATTCTTCTATTAAAAGAAATAAGAGCTTTTTAAAGTAATACCATATCTCTTAACAAAGACATGTGCCTAAATAAGTGATATGTCAACAAATGTTACCAGAGATCTAAATAAGTGTAAAAAACTACTAATTTAAAAGAAAACAACAACACAGAACAAAGAAATAGCTGCTACTCAAGCATTTTTTTCTTATATCATTGTTTTAGCGATTTGATATAATCTTTTGTGAAATACACTCATGGTTAATGTATACATACACAATGATTTATGTCTAGTTTTCAAAATTAAAAAAAAAATGGTAAGGTATTGTTGTGAGATATAAAAAAAAATATTATTATACAATGTATTACAAATGTGTAATGTTGCAATAAATTGCGTACTTTTACATTGCAAATAACTGAAAATATAATGATGAAACATCAAGTGACGCAAGCTAATGAATATTGTATAAAATAAAGACGTATAAAATAAAGACTTCAGTAAGTGATACAAGGTCACAAAAGAAATGAAAGAAAGATGGAGAATGAAGAAATACAAGTACAACAAGATAAATAAACAAAAAAACAAAATATGTACTTTTAATACGTGTACAGGTTAGATTTATATATTTTATCGCAAAAGCTTATTGAGTGAATGCCACTTAAAATAGAATTTAAAATATAATAATTATCTCTATACTAAAACACCGTTGCTATACCAGTCCCAATTTAAAAATAATAAACACTTTTTTGCATTCTATGCCGGTATGGTCAGAATAATGTCCTGTTATAATGATGAACAGTTGAATATGTTCAATTTGTGTTATAAGTTCATTTATATTTGGATAAGCACATAACATAATTACTCATATGTATTTCTTAGACTTGTTCAATTAATATACAGGATTATTCTTCTTTCCCTATGTTTCCATGATACAAAATGGAGTCATCATGCGAGACAATTGCATTAAGACGATTAAAGAATGAAGCAATTATGCTAGTTTCATACTGATATTTGCTATATGTTCGACCAAAACTTTTAGAATCATTCATGTTGTGTTTACATCACATTACATCACATACAATGAAACAGGCCAGGCTTGTTTGAAAGAATAACAATTTTCTGAAACCATATGGGGTCGACACACGGACTGAAAAGAAATGTGTCTAGGAACAAAATGTCAGGACAATAACGGAATTATCCGTAACGGCCAGTTTATATTTATGCGTATGTCTGAACCATATAACACTATTTATTGTTATTTGTTGTCATAATTACAAACGTAAGGTCGTCGTCTTATAAGATATTTATGTGTCTTTCCATGGTCAAATATAATCTGTTTAGAACAAAACCTACTTCCGCAAAATTACGCAAGTAACTCTCAATAGTATAGTTTATGTACTAGATAAATAGAAAAGGCCATTACGACCGAGTTTTTCAAATGTATAAGATTGAAACAGCATTCAAAGTGTTCGTACATTTTGTATTTCAGTTTGACAATTTTTCTTTTTAAAGAAGAGATAATGATCCTAGATAAACTCACGTTCTTATAGACTTAACACTTTAATAAAACATATAACAGATTATAGAGCAAACACATTCAAAAATATTGTATTTAAACAAGGCACCAAACAAAAGGGGGGTGAGCAAGAAATATCACCTGACCACGACTATCTAAGAACACAGTGTCATTCACCTTTGCAGGCAGTAAAAAGGTAAACCTTTGGCAATTTAAAAGAAATTAATTTTGTATTTCAATAATTGTTCGCTCACCATACGCCGGATATTGTCAGCTTTGTTTTGTTGTATAAAATGTTGTTAAATGTTTTAGTTTTCGTGAACATTCAAACACAAGTTTTGAAGTAATAAGAAGTGTAAAGAACTTGTTAAGTTTTGATATTGGCATTTAAATGCTTTTTACATGTTAACTGCAAAGTTTTGCATTATTTTAATACATGTGTATGTGAGATATACAAGAACACATGTATAATTTACGTATTTAAAGAAAAGAAAGAGAAAAATGAAAAAAAATCAGCGAAAGAAAACACTACGAATTAAAGGCGGACGTACACGCTTTTGCTAGAATTTTCGACACTTTTTGACCATCCGCAGATTTACGCTGTATCTTAACGTATACATAGAGCGTATACATGATGATACGCTCATTTCACAGCTCAGTGAATAGATTTACGGCCTTAAAATCTAAGAAAATATAGTTACATAATTTTAGTTACACCTACATGTTGAAAGATCAATTGTCTAGAACAATTGGTATTTACAATGCATAGATCAAAAATGAGATATGTACTTTGCACAAAAATGACCTTTTTTACAGTTGCACATCAATTAATGTCTTTGCAGAAGGTTCTGAAGAGACTATACTTACAACCACCTGCCATGTTCGCCACGTCCGCCTAATTAAAAAAGCACCCTATAAGGATTTTCAAAGAAATTAAACAGTTAGACTTAATAGAATTATTTTCAGAGCAATGAGATGTTTGTGACGTCGCTTTTGGTTATAAGACGGAAGTAAAAGATTCTTTTTGAAAGTTAAGCAAGTTTCAGGCACCTTGTTTTGCCGTGAACAGGACCCTCCAATACAATAGATAGGTAACGATTAGCTCCAGAAATGGTGCATTGGTTAATATGTTCGTTCGTTCGTGTTTCGTTCGTTTGTTTGTTTGTTTGTTTAACTACTTATTGACACATAACTGGCCATACCACGCCGAACATTATAATCATTAACCTATTATTCAACCTAAAAAAGTTAGAACAAGTTAATAAAATGACTAAGTCAAATCAAAGAATACAGGTTCTTTCTTTTAAGTAGCCGATCAAAATTTTGGAAGGAACTGAATGAGAGAAAAAAGTTCTTAAAAGTAATTTTGTTTAATATTTATCACAAACTTGTGCAAGATCATCGCATTCAATAACATGTTTGACAATGAATTGTGCATTATATGCTATATAAAAGGAAGCTTATTCGCCTGTTTAAAAAGAAAAATGTGTAACTCTAGTGTGGTGATAATTCGTAGAGAATATATACAAACAGAAGCAAACGACCTGCCGAATAACATCCAACGTGGGCATCTTGCGGTCATGTTCTTCAGCTACCGTCAAACGACCAATCTAAATAATAAGAAATATTCGTTCAGTGTGTGCAATCTTATTGTATTTATTATAATATTTTATTACCTGATACCGTATATAAATGTAATTTGGTATTTTTAACCGTTTTCTGAAATTCTAAAAACGTCAACGTTCGCGAACTGTTGACCGGTCAATAGTTTCGACTGTTTCCCTCGCGTGCTGCTCTGACGTCATTGACATCATAGAGGATTCCCACTTGAAACGTCAAACGATTTGACGTGACGTGACATAGTTAAAGTATTAACTTTAATTATTAATATATGTGCAAAACTATTTTATTGTTCCTTTTTTCTTCTGCAAGTTCTGTTAAAACACTAATTGGTCAGGTAATAAAACAGTTATGTCATATGTGATATGGGAACAGTCAAACAGTTGTCCCTCGGTGTCGGGGATAGTGTTTTCAACTGTTTCCCTCGGCCTACGGCCTTGGGCAACAGTTAAAAACACTACCCCCTCCACCTCGGGCCAACAGTTTGACTGTTCCCAAAACACATATGAAATAACTGTATAATATTTATTGATGGAAGTATTAAAAAAATAAATAAATAACATTGTTAGTAACACGATCTATAGATCAAATATCCAATAGTATTCCTTAAAATAATTCAAAACAGTGTCTATTCACCAGTATTTATTTTATTTAAAATGATCATATTTCAGTAAATAAAATAATGAAGTTTAGGTAATTAATCAAACCTAACCGAGTCAAACAGTGTCTGCAATTGTCATGTAATGTTATTGTGATTAATGCTTCCGACGGATTACACTTTATTCAGATTTTTAGGTGTGTGCAAACGGTATGATATCAAATAAAAATATTATTTGCTTCGTCAAATTTTGATATACTTCAATAAATTCCAACGATGTTCTTAGCTTTCGGCATTAAGTTTTTTTCAACAAAAAAAGGGAATGACGTATACATTATAAGTAATAAAGATTTTCGACAGGTTAAAAGGTCCATATAATAAACTTTTGTTTTGTAAATAAAATCCGAGCCGCCGCTGTAAAATAAAAAAACAGAATGTTTCAATCAGAAACATAATTACACGAGTATAAACAATATAATATACATAGAATATGGATCAACAAATGTGATACAACCATTCATACCAGAACACAATAAGGACCAGATATTCAAAATCAAATATTGAAAAAAATATATTCAACATCACAATCATAAAGGTTAATGTATAACGGAAACATGATACGCCCGTGTTAAAGTATACAGACGACGATTCAATACCCGAATGCAGGTTATTTTCTGTTATTTGTCAATCAATTAACTTGGATATTTGGTTTTGTGGCTAATGCTATCGATCATTTCTTAAGTAATAAAGTCTAGGAATAAATGCATTTTAACCATAACATTATATTATCTATTTATATGATGAATAATTATTATCTGTTCTAAATCAAATTATTATCTGCTATTAAAATGTACTAATATCTCACACTTGCCAACAGCATGGTTTCATGGTTCGTTTATATGTCTGATACTAAGAAACAGCAACGTAATACTTCATTATATAGCACACTTCCATTATAGACATATTCACTTTAATGTTTTGATAATCCCGAACATTTGCCTGTCTTGTTATATAATGTATATTAATAATTTGTGTGCAGTAATTTCATCGTTTGTTTTTTTTTCTTTTATATCAGGGAGGATAACCAACTGCTTACACCGGTGCTGGAAATCCTATCTAATAACCCCAACCCATCCCCATCCCCATGTCACACAATAATCGTGATTTAAATGACGCAATTCTGTAGATGAATTGTGTTCTGTACCGACAGCCGATATTTAATACATACATATTGTATACACAAATGTATTCTCAAGGCCACTGTGAAAACAATGTTTGCCTGATTCCAATGCGGATGCGATTTTGCACAACTTTGGAAAGTCTTCTGTCCAGACATTTAAAATTCACAAGTTTGGTAGGTCTTCTTTCCAGAAATATAAGGCACAAAGCCAAAACTTAAGAAATTTGGCTAGGATATTTCCGCGTGGCATGGTCGTTTTTTGGACAGGCAATTTGTCCTTTATTTATATAAACTGTTGAGATTTCGTTATATTCTCAATACAACTGTGAAAAAAACCATTTGGCCGATTTTAATGCGGATTCGATTTTGTACACGTTTAGTAGGACTTCTTTCAAGAAATATGAGGCACAAAGCCAAAACTTGAAAAATATATCCAGTGCATGGTCGTTTTTTTTTTTTTTTTTGGTTTGGCGATTTGTTCTTTCTGTATATAAACTTTTAAAATTTTCGTAATATTCTCAAGGCCACTGTGAAAAATTTGTTTGCCTGATTCTAATGCGGATGCAATTTTGAACATCTTTGGAAGGTCTCCTTTCCAGAAATATAATTTACAAAGCCAAAACTTAAGAAAATTGTCAGGGAGATTTTCGCGTGGCATTGTTGTTTTTCAGTTCCACGGTGATAGCCTCAGGGAATAAAGAAATGCTCACACGACCAACGGTGATAGGCATGATAGATGGTTCTGATCGCAGAAACACCCTAGACCCTAGCCTCAGGGAATACATCGCAGCTCAGACCACCCACGGTGATAGGCCTTTTAGGGGGTTCTGATTGCAGTAAAACCCAGGGTTATAGCCTAAGGGAATACAGTGGAGCTCACACGACCCACGGTAATATACATTTTTGAGGGTACTGACTGAAGTAAAACCCATCGTGATAGCCTCATGGAATACAGTGAAGCTCACACGACCCATGGTGATAGGCCTATTAGGGTATTCTGGTGGCAGTGAAACCTCGGGTTTGCTTTAGGGAGTACAGTGAAGCTCACACGACCCACGATAAAAGGATTACAGTTAAATCCACATGGGATAGTTATTACTTCAACAAAGAAAAAAAAGAATTAAATATTTAAATTTACCGTACGAATTACATATTGATCTATTTGATAAAATGGTAAAACCTGTATTATTTTTTGAATGCGAAATCTGGGGTTTTGAAAATGTTGATATGATTAAAAATTTGACAAATATATTATTAAACTTAAGAAATCAACACGTACCTTACATGATATATGATGAACTTGGTATTTTTCCGGTATGCATTGATTTCGTATGCCAGAAAAATATATCATTTTGCACGAAACTATAAAACGCACTAAGGTAAAGTTTACACTATGTTATAAATGAAATGAATTAAATGCTCAGTCCAAGTGGATCAAAAGTGTAATATACGTACGTGTTGTGCTCTTCATGGGTTATTTGCGCCTTATTTAAGAGTGGACGTTTCCGTTCAGTGAAAAGAAATGTTTTTTTTAAATTAATGTTTCAGTTTCTGAAATATGCATAGCATTCAGATAAGTAATAATTTTCTGATATAAGAATGATCTCTTTAAAGCCAATCTGTATAGATAGGCTGGTATGGTTATAGCACAATTTGACCATTGAACATTTTTATGATTTTTTTTAAGGAAAAGGACAAAGCATTTATAATGGAAGCATAAGAAAATATTTACTCCTGAATATTGCGAGTTTCAAATATTTATTTTTCGAGTATGTTACAACGGTGCTTTACATTCAGTTTTTGTTTAAAACATTCCTGTTAACGAATAGTAGGAAGGACAAATCATTCTGCAACAGAAATGACATTTTATAGCAAGAGGCTGGATCACATAATCATAATGCAAAAATTAACGCTTTAAACACAGTGAAATAACAAATGTATGTTAATTTTATCATTTATGCTTGCATTTGAATATGCCACCCTTAATCATGAGTATAGTATAGTAAGTATTAATATCCTTGAATTGTTTTAGAACTGTGTCTTTTAATACAAGTCTTGCTTGCAGTGATGCGCAAGCAAGCACAAATACCACTTTGTCTCCTCCAAGTTGCTTTAACTACGATTTCAAAAAATATAATATGTTTCCGCGACATTAGTGCATAGTGAAGTGCATTCAGAATGGTGAACACCTGTGTCAAATCAGGTAAATATCATAAGTAACGAATGATTTATAGAAGAGGAGAAGAATATGAATAAAGAATTATCTGTCCCACGCTAACACTTATTTCTATTCTTATTGTTAAGATAACCTTAAGAGTTTCCAATGCAATACTGCAAGGAAAAATTCGTAACAGTTTGACTTGTCAATTCTGAAGATTTAACACAGCTGTATACATCAAATCAAGGTATTCCGCTAGTAAATAACCATTTAACATTGTAATATATTCCAACTGATGCTGATCACATATACTATCAATCTGAAAACCGTTTCTTCCACTTGGTACTTCATTGGTAAGATGTTTATTTTGTGATCGCAATAAGGTTTTCATGGCACACATGGCGTTATATGTTCGGGCTTGGATCTGCAGTAATTTCTGTTTAGCATGATCATCAGCGGATGTTTCAGAAAGCTCCTCCAAAGTGTGAGCCAAATTATCAAGCATATCGTAATGTCCAATAATTTTCTCAAGAAAAGATGACTGATTTATAGTGAACTGTAAAAGAAAATGAACAACATTTCATTATTCATTCAATGCACAATAAGGTATATATATAATTATATACAGATATACAGTACATGATTAAAAACATTAATTGCTAAATAAGAGTCAAACAAAGCCTTTTATATTGCATTTGCAAGTGTATGACGTTGATATCATCTAAAATAAACTGAAATGTACCCTATTCCTAGCTGAGTAGTAACTTGTTTGCAAGAGAGCAAATTTTTGTTTGTTCCAAAGGTCTAAATAAGATTATTTAAATTGCGCTTGTAGCAATCATACACAGTTGTCATACAAAGAACTTACTTCATGTACAAAAGTCTCGTTGTCAGAAAGTGAAAACAAAAGAATGGCCGACATCAACACATCGCTATCTCTTTCTATACAATAAGATGTTTGCATCTGAAACATAAGGTGTGTAGACAATAATTATAGTGGTCATCAAATAAATATTAGACAAGAGATGTTCATAAAACAAGCATTTTTCCCTCGTTAACTTTTCGGAAATTGCATACAATGTTGCCCGGAAAACGTTTTGGCATACCAAGTCAATGTGAGCATCGGCTTTGAGCGCTAATAGACCCAATATAAATTTGGGGTCATCTACTGCCAAAGACCAATGTTTAAAGGCGGGCCACTTAATCCTAAAATCAATAGGGACGTCATCTTCTTCCAAAGAGTAATTCATCTATAAAGTTTTATGTTGATGGGTCCATGTTTTCAAGTAATTGATTGGAAACTATGTTGGACGAATGAACGTACGGTCAAACCGATCGATGTTACTTTGACCTTTAAATCCGTGACCCCAAAATCAAAAGGCGCCCAGGGCCAAGGGCTCTTTGGTTTATCGAGTTATTGATCCGAAACCGTTTTAGCATAAAAAGTCAATGTGATCTTGAGTTTATCTTGTGCCAATTAATAACTTATCATCATGTTGCCATTTGTGGTCATGAAATTTCACTTTTTCAAATCACAGATCCGGTCAATTATTTCTAGGTTGGTTGCCATTACGACATAGCATACACAATACTACATACAAGATCAAGTTAAAACTGAATCGTTACAACTTGATTGCATTTGTATATTTGTTTCACCTCATTGTAAGACAATGAGAAAACCAAAATAGTGCAAAACGCTGACATTTTTCCTATTTGTAAAACTATATGAAAATATGGACATTCCCAGTTACTTTGCTTACAGTTCTTAATACATTTCCGCAAATTAAATTAGTCTAATAAACAAAATAAAAACCAAAATAAGTACTCATATAAAAATCATAAATTGTGAATGCTTGGTAAATCTGTTATTTGCCAAGAAACATATGATAATTAACATTTTTTTCTTCGTTTTTTTATTTTATTATTTTTTTTTTTTTTTTTTTTTTTTTTTGTTGTTTCTCGACCAGAGATGATTACCAATATTTATGACAAGAAACGCCATTCATTTCTGTAGAAATTTAGAGACAAACTTCGCTTCTATATTTGTGTATTTATTGCTCTTATAACATAGAATTGAAAGTAGTTTCTTCTCACTTACCCTCGTTATCTGCAATTGAATTTTAGCCTTCAGATCCTGTACTTGATCTTTTATTTTTTCAAAAGAAGATGCTAATGTTGAATTAACTTCGGGTTGGATATTGTCATCGTTCAGGAAACAAGGTGGGTTGACATCTCTGGTATGTCGGCTTTCAAGAGGGATCGCCGCGCTCACAGCTGGTACAAATACACCTGAAATATAAAATATGATTCTTCAACGATCTATGGTAGAAATAAAGGTAATTACTTGAAAACATAGAATATCATTTTAATTCAGGTAAAAGAAATTTGAAAAATGGTGTAAATTAATTTAGAAAAGTTAAAATGTAACAGAAAAATATATTACACAGAAGATATCCAACAGCATTCATTTTCAAGTATTTTCATATGTCACAAAACAATGTAATGATTTCATTGAAATCCAAGCGACACTTATATAGCTGTCAAAGACGCTGGTCAGAAAAAGTGGCAAGAGAAGTTGGCGTTTCATCGCCCATTTTAACGCCCATTTTGTGGTTGAGTATAGTCTACGAGGATTGATCAGAAAGTTCTTGGCCCGATGTACTTCCAGTAGTCAGAGAACCCAACTTATGGTCTTACTTTTCAATAAAATCGCCTTCTGCATCAATGGACCTTGCCCACCTGTGCTCCAACTTGTTTAATCCTTCAAAATAGAACTCTCTATTTTGGTCGTCCTCTAAGAACTCATTGACCACCTCCATGACACCTTCATTGCTTCAAAAGTGTATCGGTATCGACTAATCGTGTGTAAATGTCAGTGAAGTGGCTAGAAGTATATCAGGCCGAGAACTTTTTTATCATACCTCGTAGAATAAGCTTAAGCGTGTCCATATCTGATACCATTTCAGAAAATACCACGCATCGACAATATAAGGTTTAATCATGTATTAACTTTAACACAATTAAGATATTTTGCAGTTCGTATATTTTATTGCTTTATCATAATTCATTGTTAAATATATTAATCTGAACAAGGACGAATTCCTACGCTTATCAAAGTAAATCACCCGCAAACAAATATTTGAACGAAATTTCAATTGCTCAACTCTCGATAATTATAACAGGGGTTGCAAAGTGGGAAATTGTAAATTATTTGTTAAATGCAAATCTAAGACTACAATGATTTATAACTTAAAACGAAGTGTTCTGTACACAAGTCATGGAGCTGTATGATAAATATATTAAAATTTAAATACCCAATTTAAGATTCTAGTTCACATTGAATGTGTGTGGGAGCTAAAACGTGATTCCTATCAATTAAGTGGTGGTGTTGGTAGTTTTCACAATAAGCCACATTGAAACTGATATAGTGTGTGAACGTAGCTCGAAAGCTATTCTGTATTGGACTGCTTATAATATGTAATAACCGCAATTCAAATGGATTTTTGTTTTAATTTCTGGTGTGGGCTATACATTTATCTTGATTGCACTCTTTTGTAGGCGATTTTTGTGTGGTGTTTTAGTGTCACAGATGTTGTTTTGAATGCAATGAGTTCCTATACATAGTTCATATATGGCGGCCATCTTGGTTTGTGGTGGCCATCGGATGTTTTACTTACCATCATATAATGATACGTCCTTTTCAAAGGAAGTGCACTATTCACAAATTCCTGGTATTAGTAATAAGTGTGATTGGAAAAAAACAACAAGATTAGAAAAAAGGTACCATATAACTTATAATATAAAAGGCATGTATACATCTAAATAAAATATTCTTACTCAACCACAATTTTATTAGGTTTTAAATCATAATCGACATTGTAAAAGCCATATTTTGGAACTAGATAGCTGAAAAGTGCTATGTGGCAGCTGTAAAAAGTTTCCCCGTACTTAATGTTAAAGTTGTTATATTTTTCTGGTCCTTCGGGATCATGATTTCAATGATTAAACAGTGATAGATTCTATTTCATACACTGGTGGTATAGATGCATGCATGGTGGAGATGGGCGGGTGATGTTCTCCATAATCTCTAATGAATAGATTATATAAATACAAGTCTTCATAATCTCTTATAAACAGATCATATAAATACGAGTCTTCATAATCTCTTATGAACAGATTATATAAATACGAGTCTTTATAATCTCTTATTAACAGATTATATAAATACAAGTCTTCATAATCTCTTATAAACAGATCATATAAATACTAGTCTTCAAAATCTCTTATGAACAGAGTATATAAATACGAGTCTTCATAATCTCTTATGAACAGATTATATAAATACGAGTCTTCATAATCTCTTATGAACAGATAATATAAATACGAGTCTTCATAATCTCTTATGAACAGATTATATAAATACGAGTCTTCATAATCTCTTATGAACAGATTATATAAATACGAGTCTCTTATGAACATATTATATAAATACGAGTCTTCATAATCTCTTATGAACAGATAATATAAATACGAGTCTTCATAATCTCTTATGAACAGATTATATAAATACGAGTCTTCATAATCTCTTATGAACAGATTATATAAATACGAGTCTTCATAATCTCTTATGAACAGATAATATAAATACGAGTCTTCATAATCTCTTATGAACAGATAATATAAATACGAGTCTTGACTCTTCATAATCTCTTATGAACAGATAAATATAAATACAAGTCTTCATAATCTCTCATTAAAAATTATTTTTCATTGCTTGATATAACTCGATTACGATTTTCCATCATCAACTGCCATTTCTCCCTAAAATTATGGTGTTTTCATTCAAAACAGCAATAAATTATAACAAATTTAATGTCATAATGCGAATCTGTTAAGCTAGGTCAGGTTTTCTGTAAGATACTTGCAAAAAAAAATCCAAATTAAAAATCAAATGCTTTGGCTGGAAAAAACACACTCCGAAAAACTCTTATGTTAGGACTGTAATGTAAACTGAAAAGTGTGAAAAGTATTATAGAATAATTATGTATTAGAAAATTACATTTTTTACTTGCTTTTCAATTAAATATTTGTTTGTTTTCCGTGAGAGAGAAATTGTTTGTATTCCGTGAGATAGTAATGCATGTTACCAAATGTTTATACAGTCTTTTATTCAATCTATCATTATCCATATTACTAATTCTTACAATTAAATTATTAACACATTTCCACTGTCTAGCAATTGGAGGTACCAATGCCATATCACCGGTAACTGCATTATTTGGCGTGTATCGCCCTACCCCCAAGAAAAACCTCATAGCCCTGTATTGAATAGCATCAATACATGACTATGACTTTTCTTCCCGCGCCATATGAAATAACCGGCCATACCACATAATCATATAACTTTGAAAATACATAATGTGGCATGCCACCCAATTTTTTAAATCTGGCAATAAGTAAACCTAGTGCCCTACTAGCAGACTGTGCAACAACCTTTGCAGTTACTCCATAGTCTGTTACCAAGTGGACACCGATTTTTCTTTTCCGTGCTTAGCGTGGTAGTATGTAATATATACATGTACCTGTATTAGTAGCCTTGAAACTGCACTCTATCTTGTGGAGGGGTCTATCTTAATTTAGAGAACACTTTCAGACTTATGTATATCGACCCTAAGAACAGTTTCTATGAACTGTTGAACTGTTGCTGCAATGGTAGGATTAATACGTCATTACGCACCTGCTTAATGCTCCCCTTATTTCTTATAAACATCTTTGTATGCTTGAAAAGCAAATTTCACAAAACTTTCCCCAGAAAGGTCTAGTGGATATTAATCACGATCTTGATCCTATCATTAAAAATAAATTACAATATTGCATATTTTGAAATAAAAAAATGTTTCGTATTTTTCTTTCTCTTATCACTTAAAATACAGTACTGACACATTTTATTACCAATTCAGCGCATACATCACGATAGTGACATGACAAAGCGTGCACAACACTTCTTTTCAGGTGTTAAGTAAAATTTTGAATTAAATAGTAATTGAATTTTGCCCATTATATTAGACAAACCTCCCTGCATCACATGGTTTAATTTTAAAGCGAATATGACCAATTTTATAGCAACGCAAAATATGGCGTCTGGAACATGATTTTGTTTGTGATATCGTATCAGTAGACACAAAATAATCAAACAATTAAAACAAAATCATTTAAACGAATCGATCATTTCTGTTGAAAAACAGTATAGCTTATAATTACTGATTGTAGTTTATCTGTTGTTTTTTGCGTAATTTTGCCAATGGAACTCAACTCTAATGCTTCTCTTGTAAAATTATCTTGTTCAAATAAAATATCCCATTGTTTTTAATTATAAAAGTTAATTATTTACAATGCGATAAAAATATAAAAGACTTAATTGCCACATGAGTGGTTGACATTTTTAACATTCCAGAACTCCTAAAGTCAACTATGACTATGTATTTCTATAATTAAGCTTTCTGCAAATACTATAATTAGAAAGGGAAATGTTCAATTGCAAAAATCGTAATTTTCTGACCTAAATTTTTGGAAAAAAAAAACTTTATTTCGTACTTAAATAATTAACTAAATAATAAATTGAACATTATATCAGGTTGTTTTCGTGAACGAGGGGCTTTGATAATCATAATATTGTTCGTCTTTCAGTAGATGTCAGAGATTGTGAAAATTATGATAATTTAACATCTGTCGAAAGTTCAGAGGAGGAAGATGAAATGTAAAAAGAAAACCTATCAAGATTTTGTGACATTATATTTCAAATTGCAGGAAATACAGTGATCTAATTACCTTTGTTTTTATTAAACGAATTTCACGAAAATAATCAAAGGTAGCCATTTTTATCATAATCAGGAGATAAATAGGTACATAATCTTTAAAGGTTTAAAAAAAATTAAAAAAC
>NW_026852173.1:0-18398 GCF_026571515.1 Ruditapes philippinarum
AAAAAGGGGGTAACGCCTTAAATATATATAATGCCATAAGTTTAAATTTCGGCCGATCTACATTTATATAAGAAAATGCAACTGTTATATTATCTAACGACATGCTCAGTTGTATCATTTATTGACATTTATTTCCCTTATTCGGAATTTCATTTGTATCTGAGAAAATATGTATACTTCTTGTGTCCTTGTGAGATGTAGATAATTATTGCCATCATATCAACTGAACCTTACAGTTGGCTAAAAATACGCTAACCTATCATTACCCTGCTTTGATTAAGACCAATAGACTTTATCTATGTCACAACGGACTCTTAAAGTACGAGACATATATAAACAAGCTGCTGTTCTGGACATAAAAGTAAGTGGGAAAGGTCGAAACCTCGTGTGTCAGAATAATTGGTTTCACTTCTTGCGCCAGACACAGCTTCTGTGGGATTATCATATCAGATACGGTATTTGCTATGCCAAATATTTTGTAAGAGATCATAGCTTGATAATGATATTTTAAATTGATTGTCTAGCCTAATAAGCTGAGAGTGTATTAATGCAAACACCACATGTATCTATTTCTGTATTCCTACCTATAATGCATTTCTAAAAATATTAAAGATCCTGTATGTTTTGTGACTGATATTGTTACTGTGTGTGTACTGTGTGTGTGTGTATTTGCGTTTATTTATACTCGCCACCGGTTGCCCATATGGGCGAGTCCTCCAGAAGAGTATTAGTCATTTTATCTTTTTGGAGGATAGTGCAATTACAGATACAGAAAGATGCCCCAATTCCAGAAGCTTCTCCTGGTTCTTTAACGTGCCAAGTGTTTAAGCACCCATACACGGGACCTCGATTTAAAGTCTCATCCGAAAGACTGATTAGTAATTTTAGTTGGCCAGCCCGGGAATCGAACCCACAATGTCGAGATTACAAGTCTCGCGCTCTAACCGATTGAGCTATGCGGGCTGGCTGTGTGTGTACCACGCTTGCAAAAATGTATATATGTATATAATTATGCAAATAAAACAATTTTCAAACATAGAAGAATATGTAAAATGTGTACTTCAAATGTTTGTGCACATTATTTTTAATTAATTAATTATATGTATTCATTTCTTATTGGACAATTTGACTTCAAGTTATTTTATAGAAAATAAATGTCTAATTACCTCCCTTTATTTATGTGAAATGTTAAAGTTGGTAATTTCTTTATAAATAATGCTTATTGGAACTTACAATATTGACAAATCTTAATTTGAGCATCATATTTATGAAATAAAACCATGAACAAAATTGTGTTACATGATCTTTAAATGTAAATTATAACTGTAAATTGGTTTCCAAACACATAAAGCAATAACTGGCATTTTCTTCTTAACCCCATCTGTTATCAGAATGATATAATCAGCCTCTATATTGCAATAGTGTGAGCAATTCGTACTAGTTTATTAAAGAAGAGCGGTTTCAAATGATCGCAGAATTTATTCCATAATTCAATGCTCATTTAAAGATATAATAACGCTAATTGCTTTATACAGGATGTATATAAATTATACAACAATTAAATGATTATTTGATTATTGTATGTTATCATAAGATTCAATACAAAAGCCTTACAAAGTTCTGTATTAAGTATACAGTCAAGTATAATTGCTGAATGCGAAGTTGAAATATAGCCACGAGACTGTTTCGATGAAACACCACCATGGCTTGTGCGACATTGAGGGTATACTTCAACAGAAAATACTCAGACAAATCACAGCATCAGGCGATAACTCTTAAAGTAGTAGGCTCTCTGTCTCTTTTTTCCCCTCTAGCTCTCTCTTATATCACAATCACGATCGAATTTTACCATAAAAGCACAAGACTTAAGTCTAATTAGAAATAAAAAAAACCTTGGTGTGAACGACCTAATTACATTTTGGTTACATGAATTACCAACATCGTCGGTCATCTGTTTTTACATTTTTAAAGCACTACTTACTTGAGAATATACATGATACAGAGCTGCCTACTGGTATAACATGTATACGAATTCATATGGCACCGGTGGCGATATATGTTGGCACAGGTCAAATAAATAATTTTTATCCTGCTACTATCTATATTATCAGCTGGATAAAAAACAAGAATAAAGATCAACAAGGCAGGGCAACGTTCACAGGACGCGGCCCCCTACACACTAAAAAAATCCTAGAGCGGACATAAAGATGAAAGGAGTGGGACATAAAATGTGAAATAATAAGCCTTGCCTATCTTCTGACAGTACGTCACATGGTTAAGCAATGCTTATGAATATAAACTATTTCACGGACTACTTTCTTTTATACTTTCCCACGCTCTGATTTGGTCAAATTAAAGATTAGTATGGCTTAATTTAGCTATGTTTCTTGTAATAATGAATAATTAACATACATGTTTTGTTTTATTTAATATTTTACCCCTTTCAAGCCTGATAATTTTACTTTTATATATTCAAGAATGAATTTTGCATGATGGGTATTATTGTTTGTTTGTTTGTTTTGGGTTTTACGTCACATCGACACAGTATAGGTAATATCGCGACGTTCCAGCTTCACTGGTGGAGGAAGACCTCAGGTGCCCCTCCGTGCATTATTTCAGGAACGAACGGGCACCTGAGTAGAACCATCGACCGACGTTCCGTAAGCTAGCTGGAAAGCTTCCCACATGAAAGAATCTAAAGTCCCTGTCGGGATTCGAACCCACAGTGGTGAGGGGCCAGCAGTTTTAAGTCAACGACCTTAACCACTAGGCCACGGACGCCCCGCATAATGGGTATTAGTTCGCTACTTGTATTAGTTCGCAATGCACACTGCAAAACTATCATCGTCTCATCGTCTGCAAAAGAAAACAATGTCAGATTACCTTAGTCAAACAACTTTTGAAATTATATGGCATAATTTATTTCCTGGAAATGATTATGATGACAGTAATCAAAAAGAAATTGTTGTTGAAATATCCAGAGAAGAATCTTTTCAAAGGTATGGAGTAGACATCTCTGCCTTTGATGATGATTTTTTTTTGATACCCATGATGAAAAAACTCCATTGAATGTAGAGTTTGATACAGTAGTGTTACCTGTTCTCAAGATTGACACTACAGTGGAAAACAGTGATATCCCCTCTGTAGCAGAGAAAATCAATGAGTTTGTCAGTCTCTCTGACAGTGATGAATTGCAACATCAAAGATTTCGAAAACAAGCAAACTTTTAAGAAGACCAATCTTGATGTTAATAAATTCAACAGATTTCTAAAAGGCAAAAATGAAACAAGAGATTAACACAATATACCACCTGAGGAGTTGAATACATATTTGGCAAATTGAGAAAAAAAATGACGGCCAAGAATATGAGCCAACAACTGTTCGAAACATTATTTCAAGCATTGACCGAAAACTGAAGGAAATGAAATACCCGTT
Organism: Ruditapes philippinarum; assembly: GCF_026571515.1. NCBI lineage: Eukaryota > Metazoa > Mollusca > Bivalvia > Venerida > Veneridae > Ruditapes > Ruditapes philippinarum. The sequence continues at coordinate 3,436 of NW_026852173.1, forward strand.
GAAAATAATGCAAGAATCTGGAACAAATTTCTTTAACATGATCAGAAATGATCAAGCAAAACAAAAGTCACTTAAGAAAATGAGAAAGAGCAACAAACCTAATGCATGCAGCCCAGTTAGTGATGATGACATCAATATTTTGTATGAAAAAGATGTGTTAGCAGGCAGAGCACCACAAAATAGATAAATACAGAATCCCTAAAGAAAGCCCAACACGACAAAATTGAAAATGTTGCACAAAGTTTATTAAACACTGTTTGGTTAAATAGCTGTGTTCATCTTGGGATTAGAGGAACTACAGAATGCATAACACTACGGTTAGTTATGCTACTTTTACCCTTTAGACTTTTTCTTTATTTGACTTAGTATTTCTATAAGACTATATAATAATTATTATTCTTGCATAATATGCTTCAATAATTAAAGCAAAGGGTCTATTCATGACCAGGAAAGTACGTTCATGCTGAGATTTGAACTCAGAACTCTTTCCTTAAGTTGGAAAGTGTTTGTCATTAAACTACAAGAACATATTACTTTACTGGCTTACTTCACTTTTAAACATTGACATTAAAATAATGAGTTGAACAAATATAATATTATGCAAGATTCTGGCTAGTGTAATATTTTATTTAACAAGTTCAATATATTAAGTTATGAAAGTACTGTACATGAATACAATTTAGAAATATAATATATCTCAAGCAGTGATTTAATCGCTAATTAAAATCACTGTTAGAAGTTCAGGTTCGAAGAATTATAATAATTATAATGATGTGCATCCGGACAACAAAATGTGATGTTATCACCAATTTGGACACAACATCAACAAAATTGCTAAATGCTAAATTGCGCCTGATTTGTTTCAATACTTATTTTCATTGTGTCAAATTTTTAGTGGTTTCATCACATGTCTAATGGTTCTGTCATATGTCTAAACATACATGTAGTACTCGACAGTTATTTTTGTGTTGCATCTACGGAGTAGTGGCGACATATAGGGTTCACTTCTCCGTCGTCTGTCTGTCCGTCTGTCCGTCCGAGCAAACATTTTGGGTTTAGGGGCTATGTAACAGTAAAGAGAACAAAAGAGAACAATAGGTTCATTCCGTGATCAAAGGGTTTATCAGGTCTCGACACTAACTTTTTCAGCAGGTGGTATGCCGGACCACTGGATCCAAAATTCAGGTGGTCCCTTCTGAACACAGGTGGTCCATCTTTTTTTTGTGTACTCATTTGTTTTTAAGGAAACTTCAGATTTAGAAGAACTACACTTAAAATTGGTGACAGAGACATATTTATTATTAGATTTATAACAACTGAAGAAAACATGTATTTTTTCTATTTTAATCTAATCAGATAGTAAGTCATTGTAATCCTATTTAGTATTTATTATCTCATTGAAAAATACATGACAGTACTCATACTTCTGTTCATTGACTTCTTCCGCAACTCAAGTTAGGGAATAGTGAAACCATTTGTGAATGACTTATTTCCTTACTGTTATTCAAATACTCATTGCTGTTTCCTGGTACATCTTAAAAAGAATAATAATTGCTTTTTATAGATTAAAATTTTTAACTTAACTATTAAGTTATTATATTCTTGTCTATGAAACAATGAAATATTAATGATAAACAGAAAAATTCCTACATTATAATTGAGCTTATCTTCCTCACAGATTAATTATACATGCTTGTTTGTTGAAATTTATTTATTTTTGACAAAGTATTTATAACCTTTTAAAGTACTTTAAATAAGAAAAAACGGATCTCTGATCGTTTAAAAAAGTAGCCAAAGATTACTAGATATTTAATTTTTCGCACCATTATTATTGTGTTTATCCGACATCCCATAGTGATACAATGTTATACTAGAGACATTTGAATGAATTTTATACTTTAATTATACTTTTTTAACTACACTATTAGCGAGTTAATAAAAAGTTATGGATGTCTTAAGATCTTTTTGAAGATGAATGAACATATACCTGTACATCGGAGAAATGGTTTTAAACAACAATTATAGAGCACGTTTTTCGACCAAATAACTATTCCCTCAGAAGAGCCCTGCATCATTTGACCAGTTGCCTGTAAAATTAGGTGGTCCTTCCCAAAATCAGGTGGTTTCGGACCAATGGACCACCGCTAATGTCGAGGCCTGGTTATGGGCTAGTAGCCCTTAAGATAACAAGGAAAATAACAAAGTAAATAGCCCCTAAACCCAAAATGTTGGAACGTTCGTCTGTCTGTCCGTCATAAAACTTGTCCGGACTACTCCTCATAAACTCCTGGTGCAATTTCCTCCAAACTTTACAGGAATGATCAGTACCAAGTCTAGTTGTGCATATTATCAGCATTTTCCGGTTCAATGATTTTTGTCAGAGTTATGGCTCTTTAATAATTTTTATTTTTAAAGTTTGTCCGGACTACTTCTCTTATACCACTAATGCAATTCCAATGAAACTTTACAGGATTGATATGTAGCTCTGTGTGTTGCCAGATACACAAAAGCTTGTCCGGACTACTCCTCATAAAATACTCGTGCAATTTCATCCAAACTTTACAGGAATGATCAGTCCCAAGTCTAGTTGTGCATATTGTCAGCATTTTTTTGTTCAATGTTTTTGTCAGAGTTATGGCCCTTTAATAATTTTTATTTTTAAAGTTTGTCCGGACTACTTCTCTTATACCACTAATGCTATTTTAATGAAACTTTACAGGATTGATCTGTAGCTCAAGTCCTTGCGCATATTGCACGGGTTTTTCGGTTGAATGATTTTTGGCTGTGAATTTACATTTCAGTAGTAATCCGTGAACGATTAGACCGTAGTTCTTCCGTGGCATTATCCGTGAATATGTGACCGGGGCATAAACAAGAAATCCACTGGGGGAGAAAAGACTTGTTACCATGTTAAAAACCATGTGTGATGCTCCTGGTCTTAGCAACAATAAACAACTTACAAATCACGCGACGAGGAAACGTACTGTCCAAAAATTAAGAGATGAAGGAATTGCTCCAACTGGCATAATGCAAATAACTGGATACAAAAAAAATCATTCTTAACTACAGTACACTGTCTGAAAGAAAAATCATCAAGAAATGTTCAATATTTTGGCCAACACTGGTAACAAAAAACAAGACTTGAAAGTAATACCTGTGTATCTGACACTTCAACCACACACGAAGTTGACAGTCTGCAAGCCATTCTTCCCGTTTCTGTGCAAAGCGTTTCTAATTACACCACCCACCAAAGTGAGCAAATCCAGACACAGGATAATGAACAAACTTTGTCTGTTAAAGCAGATTCCGTCGGGACTAACGCAACAGTACATATCCAAAACATCAACTTATACCTGCACTGAACAACTTTAATTGTTGTTAAAAAATCATCTCTGTGTGATCTACATAGCCCGATAAATTGTGTGTTGAATGACAGATTGAAGACACACTAGACACGAACATATTGTATGTTACTGTTTTTGTTAAATGTTATTTAATTCCTATCTGCAATTTGTAATATTCAATTAAGTCAAAATTATTTGATTGAAATAAATAAGCTATTGTCTATGGCGGATCATTATTTACATAAAATGTAGCGGTAATTTGACCAAACTGTCGCGATAATTAGTATGAAATTTCCATAAAACATGCACATTTATGCACATTTAAGCTAAAAGCACGATAAAACGAGAATATAGCAGGATAAATCAAATACATGGTTGATGTCGGAATGGAGAAGGTTTACCTGGTTCGCTGCGAAAGTGAATCTTGGCTCGCTAAAGTTCGCCATGATGCACTTTCTCGCTCACCGGATAAACCTTCTCCATCCCTATATCAACCATGTATTCTCTATATCGAAACTGATCTAAATCTGTCTTTCTGTGTGGTGTCGGGTATTATTATTTACGAAACCCCACATTTGAAAGTTTACTTAAACATGCAATGCATTCTTCTACTAAAATGAAGATAAAGTCTTTTGTAACCACAGTTGTAACGTTCCTTGGTTCTTTTGCAATCAACACACATTTAAAAGCATTTAAAATAAACGAGTGTCTGTCTGTTCATATCTTAGCCATTGATATCAGTATTAGCAAATTCTCGTTAACTATATTATCTCATTTTGTACGGCATTTTTCTTTCCAACTTTGCTCTTAAAATGAATTGGTCTATAATGAAAGGTATGTAATACAACGAATAATAAACATTGATAGTATTTAGTATAAGACATGAGAACAAACCACGAAAAAATATAAAAGGAAGTTGTTGGCAAGTGCGAGACACGTGATATATTTATATAGAATATAATAAAGTTTTCAAGAATAAAATAATCTTCTCTTTAATTTCCACTTAATTAAGACTTATTTTAATGGACCAAATTAAAATATTGATAACGAATAATTAAAATGTATAATGAAACACACACTATTTGATAACTTACATATTACTTTTTCTCCAGTTTCATGATTCTCGTTCATGATTTTTGATAAATATCTATATTTCGATAGAAACTGGTGCTTACTCGTATAGTAGCAATGGAAAGCAAAATTGACCACATAGATGCCGCTTTGACTAACCACCATGTGTTTAAGATAGTAAGACATTGCATTAAGGAGAGTCGCACTGTTTCAAACCCGTAACGATGTCCTTTAACTTTACACTGCTCATGTTTTGTGGGCTTTGTATCACAAAAATATTTAAAGACACAAACAATTTTATTGATAAGCTTTTATAAAGATGTGTATCATTATTCTACGAACGAAATAAAAGAGGCGAGGAAGATTGTATCATTAGCCAACATGTATTTTATCTAATGGTGGTATTTCAATGTGTGATATACAGTCGAGACTGTTTTAAGAGACCTACTTTGGGAAACAAGAAAAAATGTCACATATGACAGGGAGTCTCTTAAAACAGTCTTGCCAAATTTGCCAACATTGGTTTAAAAATATACATGGATATGTACATACATAGCTAAGTATTGACTTATTTCATTGAAATACATACATTGTATTAAATAAGAGTGATAATTAGCTATAAACTATTTCTTTTATTGCATTTAAAAAGATAAAACATTTAAAATACAGTACAATGTAATTTTATAAAACAATAAAACCATTGAAAACATTAAAATGTTACTAGTTTACTTTAAAATCATTACAAAGGACAGTTAAAGGGAGTTAAAAAAATAAAATGTATCACTAGATAAAATTCAACTATCTAAACACTAATTAAAAATCATATTAAATGCATTGTTTCTTGGTAACACTAATTAAAATCACATTAAATGCATTATCTCTTGGTACCACTAATTAAAATTCATATTAAATGCATTGTCTCTTGGTAACACTAATTAAAATTCATATTAAATGCATTATCTTGTGGTGACTTATAATATTAAATTACACTGTTCTCTTTTAATCTGTGTTTGTTTCGGTTTGTTCAAGATCTCGTTGCACAGCTCATCATCAAATTTGACAATGTTATCAACCAATGTCTGATTTCCTAAACTGACTGCAAAAGTTTTATGTTTATTAACAATGTCACAAGCCTCAGAGTAAGTCGGTACATATACTGATGAATCATTATCATTGTCATCACTGTCATCACATAACATCACATGTATATCCTTTTATCATTATGCCACGATTTATTTACATACTATTCGGAATTAATATGCAAATAAGAATTCAAGGAGATACTAGATTATACAAATTTATTTTAGTTTGATTGTGTTGGAAGCTATAAGCTTATTGAAACACCCTCGAATCCGTTTCTTGAACCAAGCAATACATAGCAATGAATTTAAAGTTTCTTGCTCAAGGAAACAACGGCTTGCCACTGAAGGGGTTGAACCAACGCAGTCAGCAATCTTTAGATTTCTAGTCCGACGCGTTAACCACTCGGTCGCGCCGCCACTCAAGGAGATATTGAAAGATGGTCAAATCAATAAGAATCGTCTTTAAGGAATAGGAATATTTAAATTAAAAACATAAACCAACATTGCATGAAATTGTACTGAAATGTATGTTTTTGTAAATAATGATAATAAACGTTGAAATCAATGCACCACCAAGGAGCAATAACCATAAATCATGTATGCTGCTCCTTTTGCCATTTGGTAATTATTAAAGTAAATTGGTCTATAATGAAGATCTGTAATACCATAAGTATTTATGCTGATAGTTTTTAGTATAATACGTGACGACATATCACGAAAGTATAATAATCATATGGCATCCGATGCTGTTGGTAACTGTGAGACACATTGTCTAATGAAACATAAGACAATTACTTTTTCTAGGACAAAATATTATTGTTAAACATATATATGTTTATACTTATTCACATAGATCAAGACAAAATTTCATTACGCATTTCTATAGAACGTCGTGACAGTCTTATGTCATCAATGTTTTGCCATCTTTGTAACAAGTGCAATTTACATCATGGCTTGTCAAAGAACCATGCTGACTTGTTCAAACAGCATGTTAACTTGTCCAATTATCGTGATTTGAACTTGTCAAAATTCCATGATAACATGTACAAACACCATGTTAACTTTATATTTATCAATAAGCCGTCGCATTAAATAAATCTATTTCTATCGTATTCGATGATCCATGGTAAAAATAGAGATTATATAAAAGAAACGTCTGTTCAGATTATATAAGTTTCATTAATTCGGAATTAGCACCGTTTTTACAAACTTTTGTTTTTTAATTGCCCTCAGACGTTTTGTATAATTGGTTCGTTATTCAAATTCTCGGAAAATATAATTGTTTCGCTTCAGTTCATTTTATCTTAAATAGCAAGCAGGTGTTAGTAGAATCTGTATTTTATTATCTTATAGAGTAGGAAACGTGTTCAACAGTTAGCTTTAAAACGTCAGACTATTTGATTTTACTACAAATGTTTATTATAACAAACAAATACATAAATGAATGTTTATACTTTGATTAAAGCTTGTGTTTTCAATCATATTTATTAAGATATTTTTATATTGGCTGCGCCGAGAATGTGCCGATGAAATCAGCTTATTATAAACGATGTTGTGTGTCAAGCAATCGCTCAGCACACCAGTTTTTCCTTTGAATAACTAGACGTTGAAACATTAGAACACGTACTCAATTTAATCAAGTTGGTCAATAAATTTAGGGCATGCAAATCTAAGTTAAAGAAACCGTTGTCCTATTAAATATTGAACTTTTCTTTAGTCTATACAAGTTTGGAACGAAGAAGTTATATTATTTTTCCGTTATCTTTCATAAATTTTGCTTGCCGTGTTACCGAAAAACGACGCGAAAGCACATGATATGGGCACACTAGGGTATAACATATCAGCTTATTTAACTTCAAAGGTGAACTTTACTTTGAATCTGTACAGCAGCAGATTTGGTTCTGCACAGCACCTTGTATAGATGAACATACTGGTAGAAAATCCATCAACTGGTAGAAACAGAACACGATAATAAAGTTGCTTTTTTATAAATGAATGTAAATATTTTTTCCAGATAATAATAGCTGCTGTCAAACGTTAAAACCTTTTTTAAATGAGGCACTTTTATACATTTTGAAACAAATTTGTAGCTGTAAGTCGGATTAGAAATGTAAGTTTGGTCTCTTAAATGAAAACAAGTCTAATTGAAGTACGATATGTATTTTGTATAGATATTTTGGGCTATGAAAATGAAAACGGAGTTATTTGGACTCGATGTGAATTTTATTTAGACTTATAGACTTTAGAAATGGAAACAAGGCTAAATAACCTAATACTGATTTTTAACGAAACATCACATGGTCCAAATTACTGGTGTGAAATTATATCCTCTCTCGCATACTGACATATGGAATAAGTTATAGAAACAACACAAAAAATACAAAACAAAAGAACAAATTTATCTTTATAATAATTAATTCTTCTTTTTTGCTATTTCATTTGTTTTCACTTTATATGTGAACGAAATTTCTTTTTGAACTTTTACAAGAAATAGAAATATTACAACTATCCCTAGAGCTTCCATTATGCATTTACATATATGTGCACAAGAATATTGTGAGGGGAAACAAAAGAGTTATTTCATGTTGCTTAAACTTCGCCACTTATAAAAGCTTTTCATATCCGTTTATATTGATTACAACTGAGAAATAACGATGCTTTTTTGCACGATTAAATGTTTTGGGTTACAGTCTAGAATTCTTGTTTGCTATACAAAAGAATGAGGAGTGTCGAAGATGGTGCATATGCATTGACATCTGATTATATATCTGGTTATATAATTGATAGAGAATAAAAGATGAGTGCAAAAAAGAGAAAATTATTAATTCAACATAACCTTGATCCTTTGTGTTTTGTGTTTGACATAATATTTTAATGTGCGTCATGGAACGCTATTTGTTATTTCTAATTTAGAATCCAATAACCCTGATATGTCCGTATTTATGTACTGGTCTACTCGTACCTGCTTAGTTCTTGCACTTGAATGATAAATATCATTTGCCTCAGCATATGCAAATAAGACATAGAGAGAAATCTATGACCTTACATTGTTAAAATATGTATCATATGCTTACATATTATTGTGTAATGAGAAAACACAAAGCATTATGGTTATTCCTATATCATGTAGTTTTATTTGTCGTAACATTGATTCATAATAAGTCTTCACATTCCCGGACAATGCGTTTTGGGAATATAGTATCATTGTAAGATAAACATGTGACATAATATACTTTTTTATAATGTATATTGGGTAAACAAAATCTGGAAACAAAGTGATCCCTCGGAAGCATTAATCACAACAAAATTACAAGAAAATTGCAGCATCGGTTTGATTGAGTCTGTACATGAAGGATAATGAATACGTGCAACATCCCTCACGACCCCTAGCGCCGACTTGAGCGGTACTCAATTCTCAACACTTAATAGTGGCATCAATGATCTCGAAGGACCAGAAAAATATAACAACACTGAAGAGAAGTACGGGGCAACTTTTTACTGCTGCCGCACAGCACTTAACACCTGCTATTGTGAAGTATAAAAATCTGGAAACAAAGTGATCCCTCGGAAGCAGTACATCCCATATTGACATATTCCATTTAACAAACACACATTCCTGTAATTGGAACATTAATTCACATGAAATTGTGGGATAATAATGTAAAATTAAGCGAAGTAAAAAAATCAGTCAAAACTCAAACTTGTAAAGTGTTGTTACATAAGTGACAGAGGATTTACTGATGATATCTAGTAAACTTATATAATTCAAAAAACCATATCGATTAATCGTTAATAAAATTATTTAGTAAACTATTTTAGAGGAATGCTTCACAGAACTTATTGTTCATATATCAATTTATGGGCAGTAAATAAACACTTGACACTAATATATCCTTCAGCCTTATACATTTTCACTTCTTTAAGAATTAAGCCAGGTGTTAAACATTTAAATAACAAGAAATAGAAACAGACGACAAAGTGAGTCATAAATATATAAACGTTTTTTAAACGCGACAAATAAAATACCATAATGATTGGCTTTATTGTTATATTAAATGAATACATGTAGAGAATAACATGCTACTGTCTATTGATTTCAATTGTATCAGGGAGGCTGATATGAGCATGAAGGGGCGAGACTTGTCGGCTTTCATGTAACACATGAAAACTGTCAAAAGAACAAAATTATCTACTTTTAAATAGCGAATTTCGTAAAAAGGGGCATTTTTGTTCAAAGAAATAATTCTTAAAACAAATTCCTCCGCCCCTGAAAATTACAATTTGTATATGGCGGCAATTTTTTCTTTCAACTCGAGATTATGTCCTGAGATAAAAGATACAACGAACTTTAACATGATAAGATTCTTACCTTTAAACATCAATCAAAATATCCCTGAGAATCACATACACTTTACTGCACCATTTCCCTTGAATTAAGAAATAAGATATATATGATTGTTATTGTATGTTCTTAATTTGTAACCTTCTTTAAATAAAGATATTATTATTATTATTATTATAATTGCCAACTTCAAAAGTTCACGATAATTTCAATCAAAGACAATTCAAATCGGCAATCAAACACAAACTTGGCAATTATGCATCTAATATTTTTAACGAAACAATTTGTTCACTTATTAAATAATAATCTGGCGAAATAAAGTAAACATTTACAAGTTCTCAAAGATCTTTTAGCCTGTTTGTTTGTTTACATGTTTGTTTACATATATAACGATGATGTCATTTGCTATATAAATTACATGGCGTCACTTCATTCTATCTAATTAATTCGTAATTGAAATAGAAAAAGAAATAGATAACAAATAAATATCGAATCTTGATATAGACTTGTAAGGGTATGAGATTAAAATGTAGAAATCACATGCTGATAAAAATGAGAATATAAGCAATTGAAAAAAGTCCGTTAAAATGGGCGGGGCTTATTTTTGATATCAGGTTACTGACCTGATATCAAAAATAATTATCAGGCAAGTGTTATCGGGCGGTTACAATAGCAGTTGCATAATAAATGAATACAAACACATAAAACATGACTCACATATACATGACGTTATGTATTAAACAAACAGTCAATAATAAATTTCATAGATATTTTTACTGAAGCACAGCAAGAGAGTTATACTGGTCTAGCACAAAAGCTGCCAAAATGACATTGTACGGGGCGCTAGTCGAGTCTGATATAGGTATGGCAACTGCGAATCATTATGGTTCTTAACAATGTTTAATGACATCTTTATTCCACACCATCATTCTCCACAGTTTGACTTTGTTGCTTCAGGTACAATACGAATTTGATCTTGATTTTTGATAAATGCAATCCAAGCAAAAGGGTGTATGATACGCGTTAGGTATACTCTTCATTTACTTTGAAGACAAAAACGAGGGAGCACGACATGTACTTCGTATTAATAATATGATCCAGAATTATTCAAAATTCAATTACTCAAAACTACTTTATACTGATCATTTAACAAGTTTAAACTTTTTTTTAAATTAATATGTTTTCTTGTAATCGATCGTCAGACCTTTCTGAAGTAATTGTTATTTTAGCAGATAGTATATTAAATACTAATGGTACATTTGCTAATACAATTAACATAATAAGAAAAACAACAAACTGTGCATGGTGGACGTGATAATTTACAAATACTGGCATGTTTATTCTAGCATCATACTATTGTTGGAAAACAAAAATATACAAAACAAACACGTAATTACATTGTAACGCACCGCACTTGTGATGCATCATACGGGATTGACTGGCTCAATAAGCAAATACGTTTTTGTTCTTTTACGTATGGTTGCCCCTTAAATAACTCGTAGCGTATAGTAGTAGATTATCATGTCTTGATAATGTGTGGCAGAGAGAATCATATATCTCTTAATGCAATAAAATGTAGACGATACTTGATAGCAGTGATATTGTGACTTTCTCATTTTGTTGAAATAGTTCTCAAAACTAAAATGTATTTAATTACCCTTCCAGTTGAATTTTATCTACCAAGAAAAATCGCTTAACATTGTTTGAATAACTTAAGAAAATATTTTGTTTTGTCTTATTATTAACATTAGTTTGGCGATGTTTCACTTATCTACCAAAACCGTAGTTAAGATTCAAAATAATAGTATCTACAATTAGTCTAAATAATCAACTTGATGGCCATACATGTGTTAATACAAATTAAACCAGAAACGGCGGGACTTGAAACATAAATATAAACTCAAACAAGAATATTTCACTGGAAATGCTATGAACGGGAGAGCACGAACTAGTTTCTAATATAACCGTTATAACAACATGTTTTAGATACAAAGGAAAAATGATAGGATAAGCTAAATGGTTCCAAATTATTGATGGGAGCTTCCTAGTATTTTGTTCTGATGCAATTAATTATTTTATCATATTTGGAGATCTTTCCGTTGCATTAACTAGTGGAGGTATAAGTTACCAGCATTCGAGTTTTTGCACTGTGTGACAATTGTCGGCTGTTGATTGGCTACATTATCTCTTCGGTTTACTTATTGTGACGACTGGAACATTGGTATGGATAAAATTCATATTCAGATGCTTATATATTGGTAACATTTTTTCTTGGGTTTCATATTGTGTCGACAAGGAATGTTTTTTTTTCCTTATGATTCAAAAGAGAAAGAATATCAACAAAATATCAGAAAGAACACGCAGCGATGTGATTTATACTCGGAGGCTACGCCCCTCGTACAAATTATATAGCATCGTATTTCGATGTTGTTTCTATAACTTGTACATATTTATAGACCGTTTCGACGAAGGCATTCACGCTAACAATATTACTGCCCAGCATTTATCTATCAAATATATATTTAACATGAAAACAAATTTCTTTGCAGTCAACACACGTATTACGGTATTTTATTTCCTCATACTAATGCATGGGGTTTGTAAAGAATAGACACTACAAAAGGAGAATTAATGTTGTACTTACACGATGAAAAAAAATAGTCGTATTAAAAGAGATCTTAGTGTAAATAGCAATAAAATTATGTCAATACTCACTGCAAAATATTTTAAACGTTTGATATATTAAAGTCAGTCCACCAATTTTATAGAAATATCCTTTCATCTTAGGAAAGAATCGGACATTCATCAACATTACCTAACATTTGTTCAGAACCTTTTCCAATGATATATTTTAATGACTAGACAGGAAACTTGTAGGTGTTTCCTTAGACAACTTTAAGTGGAACTGTAAAATAATCTTTTATCGTAATGGTGATCAAACAGCATCATCTGAGTGAGGGGGATAAATAGCACGCCTAGATTCAAGTGGACTAGAGCTGTACTCATTATGTTTAAAAGTACACGATTTATGTAAAACAGTTTTATTATTGGGTTTTTAAAATATATTTATTTTCATCAGTCCTTAATCTTCTTATACTCGTAAGTATAATAAATATCAAAATTTTGTTGTAAATTTCTGTTTGCTTACATTTATGAATTTGAAAGAAATTGGATCAAGTAAGCAACAAATATTTGGCTGTCAGGTTTAAAATATCAAATTCAACACCCACCGACATGACTGTTTTAAACATGGGCCAATTCTATTTTTCTAAAACTTATCCCTATGACAATATTCCTCATGAGATGTTGTTTTGTGAATTTAAAAAAGAATTGTCTGAAAATCATGTTGATAATTATACAGAATATAAAAATATAATGACAGCTTCCAATGAGAAAGTATCAAAGATATTCTGATTATATGTACTTCAGCTATAACCACCTGGCTAGTCATCTGACAGATTCTTGTAATATATTTGGTCATTTTCAGACAAACCTGATTATCTCTGTTTTCTTCTCTTAATATGATCTTTATTTTCACATATACAATAGAGTAAATAAAGTGAAGTTTCTGTTCTTATCAGTGCATTTCATTTCTAAATGATTACCATGATTTTAAGTTATATGTAAATGTCTTTTGTATCAGGGGATGGCAATACATTCTAACAAAACTGATAAATCATTTAACATGTTTTGTACATATTATCATACGTCCCACCCAGCTTGTTATCATTTTGATATGAGATGCAAGACCCACTTTCTTGACAATGTAATATTGCAGAGAATGTTGAAAGATGTTTTGTTAAATAATGAAACCATTTAACATATTTGATTTGCTTGACATATCTTCAAACTAAGAGGCATTCAGTATATTTTTATCTACAGTCTTATGAATTGTCCTTCTCTTCTTCACACTGTAATATGTTAAAGGTTTTACAAGCAAAAGACGCATGCACCTTTGAAGAATAATTGTTACCTTATCATGAGCCCTTTCTATTTTCTTATTTTTATAATTTTAATCCACAATTTAAATCATTTTGTTCATTTCCTCTTTTATAAATGTATATCTTATGATTTCTTCGTTTTAATCAATATAATGGGTTTACACAGTTGTGAGTTAAACTGAAAAAGGTAAATCATAACTGTGTATTTGAATGTTTAAACAGTCATTAAAATATTTGAATTTTCTTATTCTATTCAAAATTCATATGTCACAGTTTTGGCAAATTTGTACATGTGTAGATCTATTTTCTTCCAAAACGTATTATTCACTACAGTAATTTAGCACCTTAGATATCGACTGTATTGACGGCAAGTCTGTTCAAAACTGAATGTTTCAAATAATTTTGTGTGTATGAAACTCAAGAGGAACTTAAATCAAGTTAGTTGAAAAACATCTAAAAAAATAAACAAATTAAGAGACATTTTAAAAAGAAAATGATGCCTTTTCAAAGATTTGACCCATAATCTCGATACTTCGGAACACGATAATTATCGCGTGTTTAAATTAGTTTAAATAGTCTCTCATGCGATAATTAGCACCCTTCTTCGCGATAATAATCGTGTGAAGAACATACAACATACGAAAATTAAGACGATAATTATTGAGGCGAACCTTTCAAATTTCTCTAAAAGGCGATATTAATCGATCGAAATCTAGCAAAATTTAAGACATACGAAATTTATACTAAATTTCGCCCCTTAGAGGCAATAATTACCGCGTGTTCCTAGCGAAATCGATTTGATTTTCTGAATATTATTATTAAAGACATAAGCCACGCCGATCTCCTTAGCTATCCGCTACTGCCATAACAACTGTATTACACTGTGGAATACAGGAATAGGTAAAAATGAGTAATGGTTCAGGTTATAAAGAGATCTAAAAGATAAAAAAATGTATATTTTATTAAGAATTATCGACAACCCTATATGTCAATATTGATGAACAGATAATGATAGGAATAGTGAATTCGAGCTCTTTTTACTCGAACTAATACGAATAATATAATCACGTGTTACACTATTGCATTCACAATTCACCCATATCACAGTTATAAAAATACATTAAAACAGATAACATATTCCTACACTTTGGCTGACTTCAGTACTGTTGGAGACTCCGATTCT
>NW_026852174.1:0-31333 GCF_026571515.1 Ruditapes philippinarum
AAGGGTTTGGAAAAAAAGAACAAAACAGAAAAAAAGTTAAATTACAACAAATTGTAACATTAAAGCAGCACACCTCCAGATTCATGCTAATTTTTATGAAAAATGTATTAAAATGTAAAATGTTGTGAAGTGAACAAAGTAAATAATTTTCACATTGCAAACAGTACTTACAACCCATGTAAATTACCAACAAGAGTTGTAAACATGCAAAAAATAGCCCTAACGCAGTAGAATTATGGTGAAAATACTGCAAAATTGGTCATTAATCACACATAACATGGAATTTTTTTATCTTGAATCTTTTCACTTAAAATTTTAGTACATGTACTTTAATTGGATATTAATTGGAAAATATAGATACACAGCCAAATGTTTAACGGAAGCGGAATCAGCTGTTTAGAAAATCAAAGTTCACAAAATACGCTTTGAATCATCATTCTGTACGTAATTTATTTACAGCGTGTGTAAACAAACCCAACAAATTGGTAACCTTGTGCTTTTTGAGTTGATTTTGAAGTGTAAAATACGCCGATGCGAACGTTATCAAGAACTGAAATAAGTATTGGGAACATCCAAATAATCATAAGATTAACTTATTACTGTCATGTAAAAGTAATAAGTTAATCTTATGATTATTTGGTTAATATCCATATCAAATCAATATTGTACTCGGAGTAACAAAGTTCTGTCAAAATGATGGACATTGACGGTGTGAAATAACATTGATAAGTACATTATTGAATTTCATTGGACGAGTACTAGCTGTCAAACTTTAATATAATGGATGAGACGCTAGCTGGTTTGTTCCGCTGTTGTTATGTAACGTAGTATTTTCTATGATCCATATGCCGTTTTATGAACCCATTTTGCTGTGTTCATTTCATGAAATTTAACACTATAGTAATACATGTATACAGTATCAATTTCATATGAAGCTTATTTCTAAAGAGCAGTAAGGTTGAACACTTATACATGTGTATACAAATAAGCATTCTCGTTATTTACAATTGCTCTATATATTTTCATTATAAAAATCCACAAGCAAAATTGGTAACGTCGTCGACACATTTTATCATGGTACTACTTTGATTGGAATATAATTAACCTTTTTACAATAATTTGTAGTTGACTGTCTTTGTGACAATAACATGATTATTATAAGCTGTACATATAGAACAAACAATTACTATTCTGGAACTGTTTTATTATGTTGAGAACTTGAGACAACTCCAGTAATATTTAAAATATCTATATTGTGAACTATGTTTCAAATTCTTCACTTTTATGTGAATAACACGTTTTAGTGTCACATGATACAAATGGTAAGGAGTAAATTTTATAGCTATAATTCTAGGGGTTCTTTGATTACATGTAATGATCAAAAGTTTTATATTCATTAACAATGACTATGTGTATACAATCATTTAAAATAGTGTGACTAACTTTTTTAAATATTCATTATAACATACATGTATGGTGTATTGATAAAACAAAATTATAAACATTTTACCTTGATAAAAAGGCAATCAATTGACTTATTATCATATCAGTTATCACGTCAAACAAACCTTGTTTCAAATTATATACATGTATATTAATTGGCGTCTAATATTCTGATTTTAGAACAGGGTAGATAATTTTTCATGCAGTATCTTGAAGAGCATTACATGAATACGGATGATATTTCAATATTTGGTCAATATTAATATATTGATTGATGTATTAGTATTTTGTATGAGCAGTTATATTTTTTAAGAAAAATCAAATTTATATCGGAAATAAACATAGTGTGTTGTGCATCCATTTTTCGAGCTTCAATTTCTTAAATTTCAGTAAAGAATAGATACAAAATATGACACTTAGTTCTATTTTCGATACTTCACATGTATTATCAAACAGAGATATTACCAATGTTAACAGGTAGCAATATCATAGGCAAAATGTAGCAAGATATGCTTGTTATTTAAACTGATTGTTAATGTTAAAGAACATTCATTTTACCACAAAACTATTATGATAATCAAGTTTGATAGTGTCACGCCAAGTCAATGGTGTATCTGATTACCCTAAAAGTATAATCTATGTCTTAGAAAACGTGTACACGCTTACTTCGTTTGAACTGCACCCTACTAACAGCCGAGAACTCTTTTTGTCAAAAGCCAATGCAAACGGTCCCTTTAGTTGTTCAGAACCCCAAACAGTTACGATTTTTCACCTTTCTTTTTAAACCTGCATAAGTGTTTGAGTAAGTCCACTGACAAAGATTTGTCCCCTGGCGGGATACAGACCCCCGGGTATCTGAAATGCGGATCATAATGCCAAATATTTCACCAAACTTTTGTCAATGCCTTACATTTTTTCCCGTCCATTTGAAAAAACCCATGAGCTATTATTTGTGTCATTGCGGGGCTTGTCTTGCTCCTGTAAATAGTTTTTACCATTTTTTTTTTCTCAAGTTTTTTTTTAAAGGGTTACCGGACCTTGCAAAAAAATTAAAAATACAGCCCATTTTATCACTGTCAAAAAATAACTGAAAAAAACGTCAAGCGTTGTAAAATAACAAAAAACAAAAAAAAAAAATTTATTAAACTTGCTGATATTTATTGTCGATGCCAACTGCATAGTGTTTCCGACAGAAAAAAGCTGTATCTGACCTTTACCATTTATGTATGTTGCAACCTCACTTTGTCCTACTCTGCATACTGAGTATGGCTTTCCACCAACTGTAACAAAATCTGTTACTGTAAATTTGTTGTTCAGTTGCTTTAATTTTAAATTTGTGTAATCGTGCAAATTACAAATGAAACATCATCCATAGCACATATACAGTTAACCTCACAATGTTCCGGATCGATTTATTTTCCAGAAAGTGTATTGCTTTGTATTTCTTCACACCAATGCAACAACCGAACACTCCAATGTCACAAACATCAGAGAAAACTTTCAAATGTCATTCATTTCAACCTTTTAAAAAACGTTATTCCGCCACCAATTCCAACTTCTCATTTACTTTACCTTAGATTAAGCTCACTCAAAAAAAGTTTCACAATCTCTGATAGAATTTAAAATTGTTTTAATTTTAAAAGGGGTTCTTTTTTCTGAAGTTTCCGGAATCTTTTTTTAAAAAAAATATTTAAATGTCTAATCTCTGAATTTTTTTATTTTGAAAAAAAAGGGAAAAACCCTTTTACGAAAAATTTGAATGTAATGAGTAAAATTTTATGCATTAACTGGTAAGTCTTAATAGTTATTTAAAATTAAAGATTAGTCAATTTGATTATACATCAAAATAAGTTAAAAATGTATCGCTTTGAAATATTCGGATTTAATACATTATCAAATTGTATCATTAACTTATTGAACTTTAAATGCAAGTAATGGGAGAGTTTCTAGATAATCCAGCCAGAAGTTTCTCTGCGCGCCCCTAAAAATAAGAGGTATAGACTGTATGCTGGCTTCTCTGTGTGTAAGCTGGTCTTTAGCATTGAAATTTCAATCGGGAGTATGTAATCAACTGATATAATTTATAAGCTAAAGTTTATATTTCAAAGTAAACTGATTAACACTGCAGTCTTAGAAATGGTGTTTAACTGTTGTGTTCCACTTTGTAATGGGTTTGGAGGGTTTCATTTTCCACAAGACAAAATATTAAAGAATAAATGGAGAGTAGCATTAAAGAAGGGTGTGCATGGTAATAAAATGAAGTTATGGTCTGCCAATAATGATCAAATTGTTAGTTCTGGCTTCCAAAACTTTATAAGCCGCTATTTAACATTTTTGTTTTTCATCTGATTTGTTTACGTCATGTCATAGTAGTAGTATATGCGCCTCTTTAGGGCCACGAATGCGCATGCGCGGCGGCCATTTTGTTTTCTATTAATAGCTTCTCATTTGCATAAAAGAAATGACCTCAGTACACATGCGCGGTGGCCGTGTTGAATAACAGACGCGCGGCGGCCATTTTGGATTCTTTTTTAAGAATGACATGATTACGTTATAAATAGAAATAATATCTCCCGGAAGTATACGGAGCTGACTCGTATACACGATCTTAGGGCTTGAATCGCGGACATTGAAGGTCAGGTCCTCGGCCCTAGACGGGGAGATAATCACAATTATTATAACTACAGATAACCTTTGTATAAATACGTGCTTAACTACACATATCAATTAATAAAATCATTGTTCGAATAGAGTAGAATCTCTTTAAAAAATGCAAACGGCTTGATTATATTTTTAATTAGTAATAAAAACTGACTAAATATTAATATATTATTTTTAATGTGTTTTTCTATAAACATTCCAAATAAAAGAAAATACATAAGTAATAAGATATAATTGAAAACCGACTGACTAATTGACTCTCTATAATACTATAAATAAGACAATTAATTTATTACTTTAAATTTGTTTCTTTATAAAATTCTTAACATATAACAAAATATATGAAATTTATTTTCAATTTAATTCGATATTATGACTCTGTCAAATACAGTTTCTATATAAAATAATGATAAGGACATTTACTGTAAAATAATTCAATAAATATCTGCGTAAAAACTGACTTAATATTAATATATTATTTTTAATGTGTTTTTCTATAAACATTCCAAATAAAAGAAAATACATTAGTAATAAGATATAATTGAAAACCGACAGACTAATTGACTCTCTATAATACTATAAATAAGACAATTTATTACTTTAAATTTGTTTCTTTATAAAAAATTTAACATATAACAAAATATATGAAATTTATTTTCAATTTAATTCGATATTGTGACTCTGTCAAATAATGTTTCTATATAAAATAATAATAAGGACATTTACTGTAAAATAATTTAATAAATATCTGCGTAAAATACATACATACGATGTTGACTCCTCGGCGGTTCGAATCCAAATGACACAAATCATCAGTGTATTATTTCTAAATGCTCTGATCACGAGTGTAAAGTCGCCACAATGTATGGCGTGTGTTTATTTAGGGACGGAAACACTAACAATGGCCTATTGAAATGTTAAAGTTAATCCCTTTAAAGTAGCCACTTGGTCTGGCGTATGTTTATTTAGGGACGGATATGCGGACAATGCTCCATTCAACTGTCAAAGTTTACCCGTCTAAAGTAAAAGCGGGTAATTAATTATTTATTGAAGTGTCAGTTTACCACTGGGGCATAATTTTAAACTCATTTTGGAAAAGAAACGTTTTAAAACTGATCATCACGAATGTGCAAAATTATAAAAAACAAAACAAAAAAAAACTATTATAACCGAACAAAAATACAACAGAAAAAGCGGTTTTTCGTCTTTTGTGCAACATTTTACGATATACATTTTGAATTTTTTCGCATCAAATGATAGACCTGACAGAATGCTTCAAAATAAACCCTAGGTTCTCGATTCGATTTTTAACCGTTATCGAGTTATGGCCCATTAGTGGTTTTTAAACCATTTTTTCTAAAGTTCATAAAACCTTTAGATTTATATGCCGTTTGAAAGATCTCTGCCAGTAGATACAGAAAATGTATTATTATATAGATCTATCTTTTACTGTTTCTGAGATAGGAGAGTTTCAATATGGCAGACAAAATCACTCATGCGGAAAAACGCGCATAACTTTTTCGTTTATGAACGAAACATAGTCATGTTTGTTATTAAATTAAAGGTCTTGACGAGTACATTCTGACGCTGGCGATAGTTAAGTTCATACTGGAAGTGAAAATCACTCATGCGTAAAAAATATATATTTTGGTTACTAGAGCAGCCGAATCCGATATGATTTTTAATTGTTGACTACCAATTGAAAGAACAGTTCATTACCTTTTATTTACACCCCTATTGTCGATTCGATTTTCTGCCGTTTTTGAGTTATGACGCAAGAGCGATTTTAAACCCTAAATTGCGAAAGTCATTAAAAACGTTACAACTGTTTACCAATCGATTCGTCTCGTCGCGCTGATTAAGAAAATATATAGTTTTATGGGTTTATCTTTTACCATTTTTGAGTAATTCGAGTTTAAATTCACCGGAAGTGACGTCACAGAAATTTCAAAATCGATTTCTTCGTTATTACTTGACCGAATATATACGTGTTTGGTATCGTTGGAAAGCATTTTACCACACCTGTTACCTGACGCTATTCAAAAAGCCATTGGACCGGAACTGAAATCACTGAAGCGTAAAAACGTGTTTTCTGTACCACGCCTGGACCGATCTAAGGCGTGTTTGGTATCAAATGAAATGTCTGAAGCCGCTCTTTATGATTACGGACTAAAATCGAAATTAAAATCACTCATGCGTAAAAATCATTAAAATAACTTAAATAAGCTCACCCCCAGTCGGAGTGATTACATGAATTAAGAGTGTAATTCTTTTAGTCACCGCCAACGCCGCCGCCGCCGCCGCCGCCACCGCCGCCACCGCCGCCGCCACCTCCACCGCCGCCATCACAAAGAAAACTGTCTACAGCGTAAGAAGGATGATCATATCAATAGATGGAAGAATACCGCAGTGTACTTCTGTGACCACTTTAATAATGAATCAGTGTTCTGTTTGCCAGCAGTCTTTCTCAAGACGTGACGTCATGCTGAGACATCAACGTTATGTACATGGGAGTGATGACACTGTTAAAAGTGATTCTTTATCGCAACAAATCACTCATAGGGACACTTCAGAAAAGATGAATTTTCAACACCCATTTTCCATGGTCGTCTCTGGGCCTAGTGGTAGTGGAAAAACTGAATGGACTAAAACACTGCTTTTATCCGATCTAGTAAATCCGCCACCAGAGCGCATCATATTGTGTTACGGGCAATGGCAGCCTCTGTACGATGAACTTCAACGTAGAATACCCTGGATAGAATTTGTACGAGGTATCCCCGACTACTTGAATAGTCAAGAGTATATTAATACCCGTAAAAGGAACTTGATTGTTTTTGACGATTTAATGACAGAAGCCAAATGCGATCAAAGAATTGCTGATCTTTTTACCAAAGGCAGTCACCACAGGAACATATCTATCGTGTATCTGACTCAAAATTTATTTCCTCAAGGAAAAGCCTGCAGAGATATCGCGTTGAATACGCAGTACCTAGTATTATTCAATAACCCTATTGACAGACAGCAGGTGGCTACGTTAGCGAGGAGAATATATCCTTCCTCCTATAACATCTTTATGAAACGCTTCGAACGAGCGACATCGAGACCGCACGGTTATCTAGTGGTAGACTTGAAATCCTCTACTCCAGAACATGACCGTTTGCGCGAAAACATTTTTGAAAGTCAAGGTAGGAAAAGACAGCCTGCGGATGATTCCGAAAATGAGATTAGTGGAGAAGAAAACTTGTCTGACAATACTTTAAATGATGATGTTGATGATGATTATGAGGAGGAGGAGATGGATGAGTCAGACGACGAAAATATTGGAATGAAAAGAAAGTCTTTCTTTACGGGACCTCCTGGTAAGCGTATAAAAGAAGAGCTCAAAGAAGAACGCAAACGTCATGACATATGGGATAGAAGATTTCAAAAGCCTTTACGACAGTCTTGTAAAGAACAATTTAAAGACGGGCTAAACAATTACATAGATCAAGAGTACTCTTTTGATGAGGCTTATGCTCGCACTGCCAATGATGCGTTGCCACATTTGAGAAAGAAGATGAGACAAAATTATGCCCAGTTTCTGATTGACTTTTACGCATTACAAGAGGACCCCACTCAGCAACAAATTCTCCAGTCAGCGAAGAAACTTAGACATCAGCACGACATGACCATTGAAGAATCTATCCGACAAGCCGTTAAACTTAGAAAAGACCGGTTTGAGGCGTTATGGCCCAATCACGACATCAAGGATTTTAATGGTGAGAATAATAAAGATGATGACAATGAAGATCACATATCAGATGGAGAATAAAAATACCGTAAGAATGATTTTTGCTCCTTTACTTTTAAAACACAACATGGGTTCCATAGAGGTGTACGATCATAAACAACAAAAATGGGTGCCGTATATAAATGACCCAGATAAATGGTATCAGCATTTTAAAGATTTGAGAGACGGTTACGTGACACCCGATTATAGAGGCCGGTACATTATAGGTAGCGGTAATTCGCGTAGAAGGCTCGTGACACTAGAAACGAAGCTCAAAGAAACGGAGAAAAAGCTTAAAGAAACGGAAGAGAAGCTTCAAAATGCACAACGCCCTGTGGTTAATATGGTTAGCCCCGTAACACAAGCGGTTGAAATGGCAAAGTCGGAAGTTAAACGATTACGTGATTCCAATATAGAAACGTTGGCGCCTAAGAAGCGTAAAACGGATATTGACTGGACTCGGTTCACTTTCTAAAATGGATAATTACCAGCTAGAAAATATATTGAAAAGATACTAGTGCCTAGTGACAGTGTGTGCGGCTGTTGAAATTCATAAACAAAAAGAAGATTTGTGATTTCAAATACAGACACGAGTGAAGGATCTGGAAAATATTAGGTCGTGGACCAGACAAGTCTTTTAATTCATTGAGTAAACGACCCAGTCAGTATACTGTTCACTTTGAGGAATTGTTGAAAAGAGCCTTACTGGATGAATTGCAGTCAAATACAGGATTAAAATTCGAAAATATGCGGACTATATTGTGTATATTACATCATGTATATAAACATAAAGGACCTTTTAACACAATTTGATGTGCAATGCAGGAAATTGAATGACGATTTTATTCGATTTTATTTTAGTTTCATGTATAATGAATGTAAAGGTACCCAATAAAAGGTTGTAAAGAAAAATATTGCCTTGTTATGTATAATGATACCATGTAAATGTAATTGATTGATACGCTTAAAATATAAAGAAGACAAATACTACTTCAAGTCAAATATGTTTATTTTCTATATGGTAACATATATAATTACAAAGTTATATATCATTTTACATAATGGGCTTTTATGTATGTCGTTTTCAGTTTAAACTGTTCTCTCTCAAGATAGAGCTTCTTTTCTCCAACACACTGTGAATATGATCAATAACTTTAGAAATTTGTTGTCCATTTTCGTGAACGAATTCTTTCATATTTGTATCGGATACAGGCATTGAATATAAAAAATGGGGGTGTGTATACTTTACATGAACCAGTATATGTACAGGTAACAATCCATTCTTCTGTCCTATTTCTTTTGCGCGTGGATACCATACATTAAACAGTTCATTCATTCTATGTAAACACTTGCGTTGAAAATCGACCTCTATACAGTCATACACCCGGAAAGGAACACCCATACTTATTGCCAACATTGACAATGAACTAGGTACCGCGTTATTTAAAAAATAACTTTTCAGTTCTGCCCGAGTATTAAGTTTCTCAGTAGTTTTTGAGCTTAATGTCATAAATGCTTGTTCCATTTGGTCGACTTGACACAAGTCTGTAGGTGTATATTCAGTCCCGAAATCATCATAGTCCATCTTGAGGGTTAGAATTCTAAAGACAGAATGAGAAAAATCTTAGATTCTGTATTTCTTTATACATGAAGGTTTCTCTTGATTGATCAGTTTATTCAAGCATTTGATTGCAAGTTATTTTTAGCTTATGTCTTCATGACCTATGAATAGAAAATTATTGAAATCGATTCATATATAAGTAAAATATGATGGTTTCAATATGAAAATATATATATTTTTACGCATAAGTGATTTTGAATTCCTGCATGAATTTTAGTATCGACAGCGTCTAAAAGTACTCTTGAATACCTTTAATTTGATACCAAAATGAATAAAATCGAACCATAAATAAGGACGCCATACTCTTTTGAATATTTTCAAACAATTTAGTGCAATAACGCTTTATCTAACATTGGTGGTTATATACACTAAGTCTATATGTGTAATATTTCAGTAACACATAATGATAGACCCATAAACCTAGGCATTTTCTGAATCTACTGATTGAAATCTTTTTAATTGTATATAAATTGAAGGGTTTTGTGAACTTTAAAATTTGGGTTTAAAAATCGCTGTTACGTAATATCTCTGTAACAGTTAAATATCGAATCAACAATGGGGTGTGTAAATTAAAGGTATTGAACTGTTCTTTCAATTGGTAGTCAACAATTAAAAATCATATCGTATTCGGTTGCTCTAGTAACCAAAATATATATTTTTTACGCACGAGTAATTTCACATCCGGTTTGATCGCGTGACTAAAATGTACTCGTCAAGACCTTCAATTTGATACCAAACACGACTATGTTTTGTTCATAAATGAAAAAGTTATGCGCGTTTTTCCGCATGAGTGATTTTGTCTGCCATATTGAAACTCTCCTATCTCAGAAACAGTAAAAGATAGATCTATATAATAATACATTTTCTGTATCTACTGGCAGAGATCTTTCAAACGGCATATAAATCTAAAGGTTTTATGAACTTTAGAAAAAAATGGTTTAAAAACCACTAATGGGCCATAACTCGATAACGGTTAAAAATCGAATCGAGAACCTAGGGTTTATTTTGAAGCATTCTGTCAGGTCTATCATTTGATGCGAAAAAAATCAAAATGTATATCGTAAAATGTTGCACAAAAGACGAAAAACGCTTTTTCTGTTGTATTTTTGTTCGGTTATAATAGTTTTTTTTGTTTTGTTTTTTATAATTTTGCACATTCGTGATGATCAGTTTTAAAACGTTTCTTTTCCAAAATGAGTTTAAAATTATGCCCCAGTGGTAAACTGACACTTCAATAAATAATTAATTACCCGCTTTTACTTTAGACGGGTAAACTTTGACAGTTGAATGGAGCATTGTCCGCATATCCGTCCCTAAATAAACATACGCCAGACCAAGTGGCTACTTTAAAGGGATTAACTTTAACATTTCAATAGGCCATTGTTAGTGTTTCCGTCCCTAAATAAACACACGCCATACATTGTGGCGACTTTACACTCGTGATCAGAGCATTTAGAAATAATACACTGATGATTTGTGTCATTTGGATTCGGACCGCCGAGGAGTCAACATCGTATGTATGTATTTTACGCAGATATTTATTAAATTATTTTACAGTAAATGTCCTTATTATTATTTTATATAGAAACATTATTTGACAGAGTCACAATATCGAATTAAATTGAAAATAAATTTCATATATTTTGTTATATGTTAAATTTTTTATAAAGAAACAAATTTAAAGTAATAAATTGTCTTATTTATAGTATTATAGAGAGTCAATTAGTCTGTCGGTTTTCAATTATATCTTAATACTAATGTATTTTCTTTTATTTGGAATGTTTATAGAAAAACACATTAAAAATAATATATTAATATTAAGTCAGTTTTTACGCAGATATTTATTGAATTATTTTACAGTAAATGTCCTTATTATTATTTTATATAGAAACAGTATTTGACAGAGTCATAATATCGAATTAAATTGAAAATAAATTCATATATTTTGTTATATGTTAAGAATTTTATAAAGAAACAAATTTAAAGTAATAAATTAATTGTCTTATTTATAGTATTATAGAGAGTCAATTAGTCAGTCGGTTTTCAATTATATCTTATTACTTATGTATTTTCTTTTATTTGGAATGTTTATAGAAAAACACATTAAAAATAATATATTAATATTTAGTCAGTTTTTATTACTAATTAAAAATATAATCAAGCCGTTTGCATTTTTTAAGAGATTCTACTCTATTCGAACAATGATTTTATTAATTGATATGTGTAGTTAAGCACGTATTTATACAAAGGTTATCTGTAGTTATAATAATGGTGATTATCTCCCCGTCTAGGGCCGAGGACCTGACCTTCAATGTCCGCGATTCAGGCCCTAGATCGTGTATACGAGTCAGCTCCGTATACTTCCGGGAGATATTATTTCTATTTATAACGTGATGATGTCATTCTTAAAAAAGAATCCAAAATGGCCGCCGCGCGTCTGTTATTCAACACGGCCACCGCGCATGTGTAGTAAGGTCATTTCTTTTATGCAAATGAGAAGCTATTAATAGAAAACAAAATGGCCGCCGCGCATGCGCATTCGTGGCCCTAAAGAGGCGCATATACTACTCATAGTATATAAACGGGTACACAGAAGACCTTAAGCTATCAAATTGTCATAATAATTAATAATAATATTCACCCCTTGATCATCAA
Source organism: Ruditapes philippinarum (assembly GCF_026571515.1). Taxonomy (NCBI): domain Eukaryota; kingdom Metazoa; phylum Mollusca; class Bivalvia; order Venerida; family Veneridae; genus Ruditapes; species Ruditapes philippinarum. The sequence goes on from NW_026852174.1 coordinate 12,150, forward strand.
GAACAAAATTACTATCCAGCAGCCGTTTACTGTATAAAATATATTTTATATACGGTGGTAATAGTAATTTTCTTGTTGCCAGTAGTCAGAGACAGGTGCATAGCATCAATACTGATACATGTCGAACGGGTAATAGGATTTGCAAAGCAATTGAAAATTCTGAAATCAGAACTTCCTGCAGCTATTATTAAACAGGGGTCACATATTTTATACGTCTGTTTCATGATTCTGGATTGTTGACAAACTAGCTTGATTGTAGAAAATATTTAAGTGATTAGACATACTAGAATGGAATATCATGATAGTTGATACTCATTAACAATACAGACAGATATAATTAAAATGTGAAGATTTTATCATTATCATGATTATGTAACGTTATAATGCACACACAAGTACATCTTGCCTTTATACATGTAATAAAGTATATAAAGTTGAGCTAATGGCCCGGTAGCAGAATGGGTTCTCCCTTAAAGTCTAAATTTCTGTCATATGTCTCCAATCTGTAAAAGATTTATAACTAGATGCATTTTATTTACTAAAGAACAAATTTGAAGCAATAAACTCTATATATGATTATATTTATTTGAAGCATCATAAATTTATAAATATTATACAAATATGGACTTTTTAGCTGTTGAATATGATGTGATATGTACTGAAAAAATAATATCGCCTCGGTCAATATTAATTTTTCAGTACATATCTCATCATATTAAACAGCTAAAAAGTTCATATCTGTTTTAATCAGAAAATCTATTTTTAGAGGAAAAAACGGTGAATATACTCTGAAAATCTATTTTTAGGGGAAAAAACACTGAATTTACTCTGATATTGACCTGTTATTTTTTTACAAAAAGTTGCTTGTTAGCCAATCAGGGAAAGGCATTTCAAAGCTATTTATAGATTATATAATAAACCAAAATAGATTATATCAAACATATTGTATAATTCACTTTAATTAGTTCTACGTAAATAAAATGTATATTATAATGGCATTATATTTTAAAAGTTTTAACAGGAAAGTGTTGATTATTTCTCCAAGATCATTTTCATACTGTTATTTAGTCTACATTGTCTACATTGTACAGTTGAAAAATAAAGCGGTTTATATGTTTAAGATTTATCCCTGTTTCTCGTATTCTCGGGGTTTCTCGTATTCTCGTGGAATCATTAAAACGGATGGAAGCGACGCTCGCGACTTCCGTCGATATCCGATAACATGTCTATTTAGCAGAGCATTTCATCTCCATTAAAAAAATAAAAGAAATGCGGCAAAAACAGATAAAAAACAAAAAAAACTGTGGAAATAATCGTAAAATCCAGAAAATTTGATTAAATTTATCAATTTCCCCCCAAAAATCATCAATTTTCTAGTTTTATCCATGTTGCAGAAACCTGTAGCGGGTCTCTGACGCAAGACGCTTCAAATGACGGTCTCACACTACTATTTATACAATACAGCTCAAAATATTTGTTCCACGAATAGATAATACAAAAAAGATATGAACTCCAATTAAAAACCAATAATGAAACATTCTTTGTCCTAAACACAGTTCATTTTTGACAACTGCAACGGAAAACAGTAGTATTCATTGTTAGAATCTCATATAACTAATAAGTAACTAATAAATAAACGTAAACTTAATATATATAAGAGAGATTATGTAAATAACAACACTAAATGGAGTTCAAACTATTTTTGGAACAATCAAAATCATTTGGTACCAAAGAGGCGTCAATATGATCCTTAAAGTTTGATATGGCCTGCCAAGCTGTTATTAAAACACAATAAAATTACAGATTTAGGCCATTTAACACTTAATTAGGTGTGGCACTAATGATTTGAACTGGTATGTAGAATAAAATCATCACATAGCGACCAGCCTTAACAACCAATCAAATTCCACGAGAATACGATAAGGCACCTGCTTCACAAAGAGGGTGAAGGTCAGTATATACAAGCAGAAATATCTTTTGTTTTGCTTACAGTTACGATCTTTCTTTCTTTGTATTTTGTTAATAAGGTATTTCTCTGTGTATCAGGCTAAAAATACTGTAACAGAATGTTTTATAAATATTATGCAACCAAGATTAGTCCTTAACCCCCCGAGAATACGAGAAAACAGGATAATGTAATATAATTATTCAATTTGTTAAATATAATAACCTTAATATTAAATGATAAAATCTTCTTTTATTCCTGCTGCTGAAGCCCCTTTGGTAATTGATTATTTCTTTATTTTAACAACTGACCAGTCAAAATACTCTGAAACCTTCTATTAATGATTAATCTCTGTGTTTACATCAAGTGACCGTAGTTTGTATACCTCTTATTTACTACTTCCGCTTATCAGTAGAGTGTGGGAAACTCCCCCATTAACAAGTTGTATGAACAATTTATTTACCTGTGTTTTATAGCTATACATGCTGCACAACAAACTTCATCATGGTCTTTACAAAACATGTCCACTAACTTGCCATGATGAATTGCGCACCTTTCTGTTGGTAGTCCGTGTCCTGTTTCAATATTTCCATCTGATTTGATTTTATCTGATTTGTCTAATATCTGGTGTGATCTTAGTGCTGGAAATTTATTGTGATGTTGAAGACATTTAGAACAGAAATACGACCCACAATCCACACAAAACTTAACTGCTTCCAGTAGTTTACCCGATTCCGAACACGGTGAGCAATTTGTATCAAAAATCTCCTCTGAACTAGCAACAACAGACGACTTAATGTCCTTGTCTGTCGCCATTTTGTTGGAGTTTAACAGTGTAACTATAATTTGACCTCCCAAGTTCTACTTCCTGGTTACAGTACAGTAGACCTATCTTTACACGGACACAAAAAATGTTTATCTCTCTTTGTTGGAGGAGACGTTCATACATGTAAGGCAAATTGTTCTATATCCTTTTTAAAGATGCCTTTACGAAACGAAATACAAGATCTCTTTAAAAAAGATAGAAACTCCTAAACATTTATATCTAACTTAGACCGTGTCTACACCTATTCAAGTTTCTTACATGTCACATTTAGATAAGCTAAATAAATGGCCCTTTCAACATTTTTTCAGGCACAATTTTTACTGAAATGTCTCATTAAGATAGCCCAGGATTTATACCTTTGTCTATGCAAGACTATCATGTTTCTGTAAAATATGTGAAAAAAAAGCGGGAAAATGATGCAATTAGCTAAAACAGAATGGAGTAAATGAAATGCGTTCATTCTTTTTTAAAATTGAAAAAATGTGACAAAAATTTATTTTGATGCAAATTCTTTATTTGATGAAAGTTATTCACTTAATGAACAAGATCATTTTAAATTCATTTTGACTCTACTTGAAAAAGAGCTCTTTTTATTTTTTTTACAATGTATTTATTTATTATTTTTTTTTATTTTTTTATTTTTTGCTCTTCTGTGTATCAGCGTATTGATTTGTTCCTTTGACCAAGACATTGTCATTATTTACTGAAATTCAAAGGGCATGTACACTGAATCAGTGAACAACAAAAAGTCAGAAAATAATAAAAAATAACAGCACTATCAAACCTTCGGGCACATGTTTTTGTGTCAAACCGGTGTTATCAGTGTCTTGACAGCCAAAAACTTGTAGAAAAATAGAACGTGTTCTAACTTTCTTGCAAGGAATTATCTTCTTGGATGTCACATAATTTCTCTTTAAAACTCATTCAAGTAGGGTGTCTACACTATCCAATACAATAGAATATGATACTTGCATTCAAGACTTGGATAGTTGTAGACGGGCACTTACGGAGGAATTACGCAGGTATTTTACATTGTATTTGTTCATAAACCACATGTATATAGTCTATTCTTTTACATTGTAATGAATAATATATGAATCCATGAAAGTAAAAACAGCTTAAGATACATTTATTTCATTAATATAAAAACGTCCGCATAATTATCAGATTTTATGTAAACAAAAGAATTTAATGTTCCAGCTACTAGAACGCGATACTGACACTAAATTTCTGTCGGGAAAAATCCTTCTTGTCAAATAAATTTGAAAACTGAAAAAAATTGCATTTATTTAATAAGCCTACTAGACAGAATTAATTTAAAGCTCGGCCATTTCCAAGCTAGAGCTAGGCTACCTTACTCAACATGGCGTCGGCGTCAACGTTGAAGAGTACAAATTCTGATATTGACCTGTTATTTTTTTTATAAAAAGTTACTTCTAAGCCAATCAGGGTAAGGCATTTCAAAGCTATTCATAGATTATATAATAATATTTTCTAATAATAATTGGAGGTCACTATCGCCAGCTCATAATTCTGTCACAGATTTTGAATGAGTACTGTAATGCCTTTTTTGTAAACCTAGAAAATTCTTGATCAAGAAGTTATTCACTTAAAACTTAATACATGTCTTCGTAACCATTATAGTTGGAGGCCAACAACTCAAATATGGCGCGACGCTAATCGTTCAAAAACCCATTGATGGTATTCACTTGAAATTTAAATCATGTTTCACAATTACAATTGAGGGTCACTTTCCAAGACCCATTATTCTGACATGGATTTTGAATGTAATATGCCCTTTCGGGACAAAAAATATTTTGTCAATGCCAAAGACTTATAGGTATGTCATTTGTTGTCAACAAAATATTCCTCTTTGTTAATTATTACATTTTTTCCCATCAAGTCCAGAGAATAATCGAGCCCTCTGTTCTACTGACAGCTTTTGTGGTGCAATACAACAATTGTTGATAGAAAACTTAACAGGATATTTAAACATATCAATCTTATTTTAAAACAACAGAAAACACAAACTTTATACGCCCTGGAAATATTAACTTATAACAGTCGCTTTACACTTATTTTCAATCACATGACCCATTGTATTCTTATCTATTTCTTTTAGAGCAAAAACCATAGCTTTTAGTACTTTAGACACCGGTACATACATATATTAGTTAAACATATATTTGAATGATGCATCACAGTCACTTTTTGCAATTTCTATTTCTGTACTTTTTAAAAAGATTAAGGGTGATTTTGATGAAACAATGTTTGTTTTTACAGTTTTTACAGAGTACATTCAATTCGAAACGCTTAATATTTTATTGATATACATATTAGATAAATATAGTTTAATATATGTATTTCCCCAGAATTACAATTAATTTTCAATGTCTGTTATCTCATAAATGAGATATTCACTGTGATTGTCGAATATGTTTAATTTAATATGAAAAAAGCAACTAAACATTGATTAAATTAACGTTCATATTCATAAATGTGTTATAAAGGACAATGGAACAATCACGAAAATAACATTCCAGGTAACGAACATGAGTTTGTTACAAAGTCTCTTACAGGAACAATTAAGAAACTACCTACAAATTTTCAATTATATGATCTGATTTTGATACAATGAGTATGATAGATCTTAAAATATGTTTATATAAACTGAAACTTAATCTTCATTTGATTTATCAAATCAAAACTGTCTGTTACTTAAATGTTCTTTTCCAATTTTCAAATACCAATAATAATGTTTAACTCAAAAAATATTATGACTTAAGGTTGTCTAAACATTGTGTTATAAGCATAATATATTTTATGGTAACGATCATTTTGTGTTTGCTGGAAGCTTTTAAGGCAGCTTGGTAAAAGGGTTAACAGTTAATATTTCTTAATTTACGGAAACATATATTGATAAAGTTCATCAAGTATAATTTAAGTATATTGATAAAGTTCATGTGTGGCGGCATGGCCGAGTGGTTAACGTGTCGGACTAGTAATCTAATGATTGCTAGCCGCATGGGTTCAAACCCCGTCTGGGGCCAGTCGTTGTTTCCTTGAGCAAGAAACTTTACACTCATTGCTCAGTACTGGTTTGTTCCAGGAACGGATTCGAAAGTGTGTCTATAAGCTTATAGCTTCCTACACAATCGAACTAAAATAAATTCTGTATAAACCAAAGTTCATCAAAAAATGATTTATATTCATGTAATAACTTTGTATGCATACCCTAACTGAAGAATGATTTATTTAACTTCAATTTCACCGAATTTTGACAAAAATTTAGTAAACCGGCAGAATGACGTGTTAAGCAAATGTAAGTTCACAATAACTCTCATTCTCATTGTTGTTCAGTGCAATTAATATATTCTTATTTCTGTCTGTAGTTTATGTGTATTTAATTCATATCGAGTTAACCACTCGGCCATGCCGCCACACATGAACTTTATCAATATACTTAAATTATACTTGATGAACTTTATCAATATATGTTTCCGTAAATTAAGAAATATTAACTGTTAACCCTTTTACCAAGCTGCCTTAAAAGCTTCCAGCAAACACAAAATGATCGTTACCATAAAATATATTATGCTTATAACACAATGTTTAGACAACCTTAAGTCATAATATTTTTTGAGTTAAACATTATTATTGGTATTTGAAAATTGGAAAAGAACATTTAAGTAACAGACAGTTTTGATTTGATAAATCAAATGAAGATTAAGTTTCAGTTTATATAAACATATTTTAAGATCTATCATACTCATTGTATCAAAATCAGATCATATAATTGAAAATTTGTAGGTAGTTTCTTAATTGTTCCTGTAAGAGACTTTGTAACAAACTCATGTTCGTTACCTGGAATGTTATTTTCGTGATTGTTCCATTGTCCTTTATAACACATTTATGAATATGAACGTTAATTTAATCAATGTTTAGTTGCTTTTTTTCAGATTAAATTAAACATATTCGACAATCACAGTGAATATCTCATTTATGAGATAACAGACATTGTAAAATAATTGAAAATCTGGCGACATACATATATTAAACTATATTTATTTCTAATATGTATACCAATAAAATATTAAGCGTTTCGAATTGACTGTATACTGTAAAAACTGTAAAACAAACATTGTTTTATCGAAATCACCCTTAATCCTTTTTTTTAAAATTACAGAAATAGAAGGTGCAAAAAGTGACTGTGATGCATAATTCAAATATATGTTTAACTAATACATGTATGTACCGGTGTCTAAAGGACTGTACTTAAAGCTATGATTTCATGCTCTAATAGAAAAAGATAACATTATAATGGTCATGTGATTGAAAATAAGTGTAAAGCGAATGAAGGTGAATGTATCGTATGTGTTTATTAGTTAATATTTCCAGGGCGTATTAAGTTTGTATTTTCTGTTGTTTAAAATTAGATTGATAGGTTTAAATATCCTGTTAAGTTTTCTATCAGCAATTGTTGTATGGCATCACAAGAGCTGTCAGTAGAACAGAGGGCTCGACTATTCTCTGGACTTGTTGGTAAAAATGTAATAATTAACAAAGAGGAATATTTTGTTAACAACAAATGGCATACCTATAAGTCTTTGGCATTGACAAAAACTTTTTTTGTCTTAAAAGGGCATATTACATTCAAAATCCATGTCAGAAATAAGGGGTCTTGGAAAGTGACCCTAAATTGTAATTGTAAAATATGAATATAGGTTTCATGTAAATACTATCAATAGGTTTTTTGAACGATTAGCTTCGCGCCATATTTGAGTTGTTGGCCTCCAATAATGGTTACGAAGACATGTATTAAGTTGTAAGTGAATACCTTCAGTACTTTCGAAGACTGATGTTGCATGCAAAACCAAGAATTTTCTTACAAAAAAGGGCATTACTCATTCAAAATCTGTAACAGAAATATGAGCTTGCGATAGTGACCTTCAATTCTGATTAGTAAATAATCTATAAATAATAATAATCTAAATATGTGAATGATGAGATATATAATATGATTATATCATCTATAAATAGCATTGAAATGCCTTTTCGCTGATTGACTTAGAAGTAACCTTTTGTAAAAAAAATAACAGGTGAATATCATCAGAGTTTGTACACTTTAACGTTGACGCCGACGCCAGGTTGAGTTAGATAGCCTTTAGCTTTGAAAAGGTCGAGCTTTAAAATATGTCTGTCTAGTAGGCTTATTAAATAAATGCATTTTTTTTCAGTTTTTGCAAATCTTTGACAAGAAGGATTTTTCCCGACAGAAATCCAGTGTCAGTATTGCGTTCTAGTGGCTGGAACATCATATTGTTTACATAAAAATAATTATGCGGACGTTTCTAAATTAATGAAATTAATGTATCTTAAGTTGTATTTACTTTTATGGATTCATATATATGTGGTTTATGAACAAATACAATGTAAAATGCCCGCGTAATTCCTCCGTAAGTTAGATATAAATGTATAGGAGTTTATATTTCTTAAAGATATCTTGTATTTTGTTCTTTGAAAAGGAAATAGAATAATTTACTATATATATAGCGTTGTTTAATGTGTGTTGTAAATGCACACAGCCTGAAATCCGATTATTTTGTATGATAAAACGTAAAACCAAACTTAAGCATATATATGTATAATACAAAGTGTACATGGTATAATACATTTATCACATCACGGATTCATGAAATATCTTATCCCATTTTATAAACGGTATCCCCAGATAAATATAGATAGTTACATTGTATTTAGTGGTGTACACCCTTCAAACATATCTTCAAATAATTTACGTATAACCTTACATGTTTACAGTATATGTATGAAAGTTTGGCAACATTCGATAGTAATTAATCGTCATCCTAACAAAGAGAGATAAATATTTCTGCACCTTAGCATAACCAGGAAGTAGTACTTGGGAGGTCAAATTATAGTTACATTGAAAGGATCAAAGTTTAACCTCTCCCACAAAATGGCGACAGGTAAGGACATTAAGTCGTCTGTTGTTGTTAGTTCAGAGGAGATTTTTGATACAAATTGCTCACCGTGTTCGGAATCTGGAAAACTACTGGAAGCAGTTAAGTTTTGTGTGGATTGTGGGTCGTATTTCTGTTCTAAATGTCTCGAGTATCACAACAAATTTCCAGCACTAAGATCACACCAGATATTAGACAAATCAGATAAAATTAGATCAGATGGAAATATTGAAACAGGACCCGGACTACCAACAGAAAGGTGCGCAATTCATCATGGCAAGTTAGTGGACATGTTTTGTAAAGACCATGATGAAGTTTGTTGTGCAGCATGTATAGCTATAAAACACAGGTAAATAAACTTGTTAATTACTGCATTTAAAATCAATAAGTTAAATGATACAATTGATATAATGTATTAAAATCCAATATTTCAACGTGATACAGTTTTTAACTTTATTCTTGCATGTATAAATCATTGACTAATCTTTAATTTAAATAACCTATTATAGACTACAGTTAATGCATAATTATACTCATTACAATTCTAAAGTTAAACGTGAAACGTGGTATGGTGCACTTTTTTGTTTCTTTTGGCTAGTCACCATTCACAATGTCATTTAGTAAGTGAGGCAAACAATAATTTTCCTCGCTTGAAATAATATGCTAACTTTATGTCGGTACTTATAAACCTGATACAATTAATACTTAATCTGTAAACAGTAGATTGTGTTATCAAAATATATCAATATTTCAGGTAATGTATAAATGTTGATTATCTACCCGACGTTGCCCAGGGTATAAAGAACAGTGCTGAGTATGGAAAAACTAAATCATCACTCGAGAATGTTCTCATTGAATTAAGAGGTGTGATACAAGCTAAAGCAGATAATCTCAAAATACTTCAAAAAGAAAAGGAGCAGTTATTTGAAGAGATAGAAAAGTTGAAAACGGAAATTTTGATGAAGGTTGAAGAGCTGGTAGAAACTTCGAAACAACAAGTATCATTGAAATATGGAGAAATAAATAAACATATCCAGTCAGATCTAGACGCTTTAAATACTATTTTAACAACGACAACCACAGATCTCCGGAAACTGTCAGAAAAAAATGAATCCCAATTGTTTGTAAATCTCAAAGCAAGTAAAGTTTCTATCAAGGATGTCGAAACTTTTTTGGGTGAATTATCAACAGGTAAAGTAAACGAGATTTTGGGATTGATGGCGAGTAACAATCTGAAAGATCAACTAAATGACATTGAGAGTTTGGTTGTTGACATTGATGTGAAGGAATATAAAGCAACACTTTCTGAAACATACAAGATCGATCCGAATGGTTGTCAAATAACTGGTATATGTGCCATGGATGATGGTTCATTTGTCATTGCCGATTTCACACATTTAAAACTGAAGCGACTGAATGAAAATATGACGGTAACAGATTTTGTTGAAGTAGGTGGAAATCCATACTCAGTATGCAGAGTAGGGCAAAACGAGGTTGCAACGTACATATGTGGTAAACGTCAGATACAGCTTTTTTCGCTCGGAAAAACTATGCAGTTGACATCGACAATAAATATCAGCAAGTGTAATGATCCTGTTGGTGTTTGTTATGATACAACGCTTGACGCTATCATGTTATGTGACGGTGATAAAAAATATCAGTATATAAACAAGTCCGGTAACTTAATAAAAATATATGAGAAGAATAAAAATGGTGACCAGCTATTTACAAAAGCAAGACAAGTAGCAATGAACATGAATAATCAGCTCATGGTTGTTTCAAATGACACCGGAAATAATGTGAACGCATTGACAAAAGATGGTGAAGTAGTTTGGACATTTAGTGATCCAGGATTGAAGAGACCATGGGGAGTCTGTATCCTGCCAGGAGACATAATCTTAGTCGGTGGACTTAGCTCAAACACTGTACTGCAGGTTAACAAGAAAGGTGAAAAGATCAGTGAACTGTTGGGAGCTTCTGAACAACTAAACAAACCGCTTGCATTGGCTTTTGACAAGAGGAGTTCGCGGCTGTTAGTTGGAAGCAGTTCAAACGATTTACGCGTCTACACGTTGTCTAAGACATGAACTATACTTGGGGGATAATCAGAAATACCATTGGCTTGGCATGATACTATCAAACTTTGTTATCATAATAGTTCTGTGATGAAAGAATGTTCATTGTTTTGGTAAAAATCATTTCAAATAACAGGCATGCCTTGCTATCTCGTGTGCACGCTATTGTTAACATTGGTAATTGATAATTTTCAATTCATATTTCTGTTTGATTAATACATGTGAAGTGTGATCATTTAACTTAAAGCATTGCATACTTTATCAGCAACTTAGTTATTTAGTCTTCATCTCGTCGATGTTTCTAATTATTTGTAACCTTTTTAATTAATTATGTAGGGTTCACATTTAAAGCTGATCCCCAAAAAATGAAACCAAAATTTTTTTTAAAAAAATTTAAAATTCAAAAAAAGTATGAATTTTAAATAAAGGGAAAAGATTTCCCGATAAAGGGAAAAACAAACCAGTTTTTTTCGCAGTTACAATAAAAATTTAAAAAAAGAAAAAAGGGTTTTTTATTCTGCAGTACATTAAATTAAAAATATCAAAAAAATTGGGGTTTAATATCAATATTACCCTATCATATAAAAAAATTTGCAAATGAAAACCCCCCAATTTTGTCTATTTCGACACCAAAGTGCCCGCTTGCTTAAAAAAAGGTCCTTTTTTAGTTTCAGACCAGTAAGAAAATATTATAAATATCTGATTCTACCAGTACTAAAATAGTTATTGGCATATTATCTTTAATAAAAAATTTATCTAACTTTGACATATGTCTGAATGTTGTTTGATTTTTTTATTTTTTTTTAAATTTTTTTTTTTTTTTGGAAACAATTGTTGCATATGCCAGAAAACAAAATCTTATAAAATAATTTAGTTATTGCCTCATACTCGATATGAATTGAATACACATGAGCTACGGAAAGAAATAAGAATATATGTATTGCACTGAACAACAATCAGAATGAGAGTTATTGTGAAGTAATATTTGCTTAACACATGTCATTTTACTAGTTTACAAGATTTCTGTCAAAATTCGGTGATAATGAAGTTACATTAATTAATTTCGGAACATACATTTCATAACTCATTGTTCAGTTTGGGTATGAATACAAAGTTATTACATGAAAATAAATCTTTGTTGATGTTATTTATTAATATGTGTTTCTGAAAATTAAAAAATGTTAACTGCTAACCCTTTGTCGTGAAAGCTTCCTGCAAACACATGTTCCGTTACCATAAAATAGAATGCCTGTTACCAATTATATATCAATTATGTAAATTGAATTTAAATTATCATCTTTAATATTTCTTGAATGGACTGTGTCATGAATACATAATTATTGATGTTTGAAAATTGGAAAAGAACTTTTTAGTAACAGACAATTTTTATTTGATACATTAAATGCAGATTAAGTTTCAGTTTATGTGACCATATCTTAATGTCTGTAATACAGTTTTAAACAAATTATACAGTTTTAAACATCACGGATTCATAGAAAGATCTTACCCCGTTATGTTTTGTATTTTATAAACGGTATCCCAGGATAAATATAGATAGTTACATTGTATTTAGTGGTGTACACCCTTCAACAAGTACATATTGACTTTTTCAATGATTTCGATTGACAAAAACGGAATATTTATAACCTTAATTATATGTTTACAATACATTTGTATATGTATGGGAGTTTGACAACTTTCGATAGAATTTAGTTACTCGTCATCATAAAAAGGAAAGAATAATTCTGTGTCTGTGTTATTCATTTTATCATAATGTAACCAGGAAGTAGTACTTGGGAGGTCAAATTATAGTTACATTGAAAGGATCAAAGTTTAACCTCTCCCACAAAATGGCGACAGGTAAGGACATTAAGTCGTCTGTTGTTGTTAGTTCAGAGGAGATTTTTGATACAAATTGCTCACCGTGTTCGGAATCTGGAAAACTTATAGAAGCAGTTAAGTTTTGTGTAGATTGTGGGTCGTATTTCTGTTCTAAATGTCTTCAAGATCACAATAAATTTCCAGCACTAAGATCACACCAGATATTAGACAAATCAGATAAAATCAAATCAGATGGAAATATTGAAACAGGACCCGGACTACCAACAGAAAGGTGCGCAGTTCATCATGGCAAGTTAGTGGACATGTTTTGTAAAGACCATGACGAAGTTTGTTGTGCAGCATGTATAGCTATAAAACACAGGTAAATAAATTGTTCACACAACATTAAAATCAATAAGTTAAGTTATACAATTGATGTAATGAATTAATATCCAATATTACAACGTGATACAGTTTTTGGGGAGGCTATGCCGACCCAATGTTAATAACCGTCCGTCAAATCTTACTGCCGCGGTAATCAGGTCAAAAAATAGTACCTTGATTTTTTCTAAGCTGTCTCATCACTCATCACAGACATTTACAATATGAACTTTTATTTCATATCTGCGATTTGTAAAGATAATAATTCTCTGAAAAATTCTTGATTTTTGTTTGTTATTTTTTCAAAATCACTACTCCGTTGACGTTCATACTGCCGCGGTAATCAGGTTTAGGCATACGTACGTTGGTAATAAATAGTTCTGGTATGAAAACCCTTCTATATAATAACTTTATCATATTTTTTTTAAAACAAAAAGCATAAATGAAAATTTATAGGTAAATGCTTTAACTAGGTGGCAAAAATTCTTTATTATTTTTGATAACAATTTTCCAATTACTACGCAGCGACCAACTGTTTTATGACGGGTCATTAACTAGAACGTTGCAACACGTAGTCTCAATATCATGCATGTTCTTTTGTTGTTATAAAAACCATTAATAGTCCTTAATATTTTTTTAAAAGACAAAAAATGGTAAACTGTCGCTTACATCAGAGACATGGATCATGCTTGCCTGATAACTAAGGAAAACTAACTTTTTAGTACACCCTAGGAGGTTGTACGCGGAAAACGCTCATAAACCGCTATAATCATATAGCTGTTAGTAAATATTTTGCATACATTTAACTAAAAAATTCACTAATGGTGATGAACGTATAGTTTGAAAACATTATATTCTTAAACCATGGTATCGCCGAAAAAAAAAACTATTTAACTACAAAATCCGTAAGGACCCCTCCGACAAAATTTCACCACAAGATTACATTTAATATTAGCAAAAAAAAAACAAGCAATACTTATATTTTCATCTTACATAATTCATTAATCAAACTTTTAACATAAAAATATCTTTTAAAAATAATGTCTGGCAATTGACAGACTCTGATCTTTTATTTTGTAAAGGAATAAATTTAAACATGTGCTCTTTTGTTTAGGAATATTTTGTAGTGAAAGTCTTAATATATCCACTTATCTCATAATTAGAATTAGACAGGTCAGGGATTTTATACAACCAGCAGTTTAGTTTTCTACGCTCATTTTAATCCCAATAGAAAACATTCAAATATTTGGGGTAAAAAACATGGCCAAAGTACCTAGTAGTCGTTTACCCGGTGGTGATCCCATTAAACTGATCATAGATTCGAATAGAAAACACAAATAGAAACATGTGTTTCGGTACAACAACAAAATCGGAAGTAAAGTGAACAGTTAAATGACAGAAATATGTGGTCAAATATGTTTTAACAAGGAAATAATTATTTCAGAGAAAGACGCAAAGATCAGTCTTCAATCAAATGAATGACCCCGTATTGTGTAATTAGAAAGTTTATTCAATTCTAGGGCAACGAATCATAATTTGATAGTTCGTGGTGTGATAAAATTTTTCAACACAGATTATGAGATACATGAAAATGTTAAAGAATAAGAAACTTTAAAAAAACAAAACATAAAAAACGCATATATATACGAATGACTTACAGTCGAGCATGGGAAATTCTTCAACATACCTTACGAAATTTTAATTTGAAAATGATATTTGCGCGCGCTGAAGTGATTAATGTTTATTTGAATAAATCAAATAAAAGAACTTATATGTTTGTGTTCTAAAAAGAATTAGCGGCATAAGACGAATTTCGTTTTCATTTTTACAACACTTGAAAAATTACTACAGAAAATATGTTGTTGTTTTATTGTTTTGTTTTCAACAAGAGTGTGTGTTTTAAGTTCATTCATTCTCGGCACCGGAATAACCATATGTCCGAGATTAAAGCATCGGGGACGTCTTTTTCAAGCAGAATCTTCCTTGTAGCCCATTCTTCGTTCGTTAGTGGTAAAGGAGACGACAGTATGTCAAGGCATCAACTTCCTGACTGACGACAACAAAAACGGCATTCATTAGCGTCAAACCTCCAGAGTAAGTTACGACAGGTCAACCAATCACCTCTGGTACTTGAGATGACTTGACCTTGACCTGCCGTGTGCCTTCTCCGCGACGTGCATACCTCTGGAGGGATTGGAGAAGTTTCAACAAAAACCTCCAAAACACGCTATTTATAACACCATTCATAGCACTGACGCTTCGATGTTCTCATCTATTTGCGTGAAATGGTCGACAAGGAAAACCCAACGTAATAACCGCACACTCTGTTAACAACAGATTTTCCGCAGTATATATTTCAAGCTAGTGAGGTTTCAAATCCATAAGTTGGTTGAGTGTTGGCGGGCGTTAAAAAAAAGAAGATAAAAAAAAAGAAGATATAACTTCCTGATCAATTTTCACTTAGGTTGATTCAATTGAATAAGCTTTGCAGATATGTATTTTTTCAAGAAATATTTAGCTTTAATATTATCCGAAGCCGTCAAAGTCAGTGACGAGTAATGAAATGGGAATAATTTTCTGAAACGTGATTTTATTCGAGATATGCTTCGGGAGAAGACAACTTTCTTTTCCGTAGAGCATGAATATTAATACTCATAACAGAGACAGTGTCTTATTGATCTCAATTATGGTACATGTAAATATGTATAATTTTTATGTTCAATTAAAATGTTGCTTAACTTGCAGTTGTTATTATCATTCAATGATATTAAAATGACATAAAGTATTTATGAATGAACAGTCCTAGAATATTTTGATAAGGAACCGTCAGTTGTAAAATGGTATTATATGATCTTATAATGAACAGTCGTTCAATACCTGCTGGTATGTCATTTATAAATGGTTTTTAGGTTTTTCTTTAACAATCCGAATGTAGACCTCAATGAAATGTTCTGGAATATTAACAAAATGAATAGTCAACCATATTAACCATTTATATGAATGGCTGAACGATAAATGGCGCAATGTGCATATCTTCTTATTTAACAGCACATTTTAAGCAAAAAGAAAAGAAACTATACGTCTGAAACATTCTGTCATAGCCTCCCCATCAGTACATTCAGTGCTTTGATTAACTTTATTGTTATTGACTAATCTTTAATTATAGACTACAGTTAATGTATAATTATACTTATTACAATTCTAAAGTTACACGTGAAACGTGCTATGGTGCACTTTTTTAGCTCACCTGTCACAAAGTGACAGGGTGAGCTTTTGTGATCGCTTTTCGTCCGGCGTCCGTCCGTCCGTCGTCCGTAAACTTTTACTTTAAATGACATCTCCTCATAAACCACTAAGCCAATTTCATTCAAACTTCACATGAATGTTCCTTTGGTGGTCACCTTTGAAAATTGTTCAAAGAATTTAATTCCATGCAGAATTCTGGTTGCCATGGCAACCAAAAAAGAAAAAATTTAAATATCTTCTTCTAAAAAATCCAAAGAGCTAGAGCTTAGATATTTGGCATGAAACATCTTCTAGTAAGTGTCTACCAAGTTTGTTGAAATAAAAGCCCTGGGGTCAAAATTGGCCCCGCCCCAGGGGGTCATTGATTTTCCCTATATGCATATAGTAAAACCTAAAAAAATATTCTTTAAAAGAACCAAAAGACCTATAGCTAAGATATTTAGCATGAAACATCCTCTAATGGGTGTCTACCAAGTTTGTTCAAATAAAAGCCCTAGGGTCAAAATTGGCCCGCCCCAGGGGGTCATTGATTTTTTCCTATATGCATATAGTAAAAACTTAAAAATTCTTCTTTTAAAGAACCCAAAGACCTAGAGCTAAGATATTTAGCATGAAACATCCTCTAATGGGTGTCTACCAAGTTTGTTCAAATAAAAGCCCAGGGGTCAAAATTGGCCCCGCCCCAGGGGGTCATTGATTTTCCCTATATGCATATAGTAAAAACTTTAAAAAAAATTCTTGTAAAGAACCCAAAAAGACCTAGAGCTAAGATATTTAGCATGAAACATCTTCTAATGGGTGTCTACCAAGTTTGTTCAAATAAAAGCCCTGGGGTCAAAATTGGCCCCGCCCCAGGGGGTCATTGATTTTCCCTATATGCATATAGTAAAACCTAAAAAAAATCTTCTTTAAAAGAACCCAAAGACCTAGAGCTAAGATATTTAGCATGAAACATACTCTAATGGGTGTCTACCAAGTTTGTTCAAATAAAAGCCCTGGGGTCAAAATTGGCCCCGCCCCAGGGGGTCATTGATTTTCCCTATATGCATATAGTAAAAACTTAAAAAATCCTCTTAGACCTAGAGCTAAGATATTAAGCATGAAACATCCTCTAATGGGTGTCTACCAAGTTTGTTCAAATAAAAGCCCAGGGGTCAAAATTGGCCCCGCCCCAGGGGGTCATTGATTTTCCCTATATGCATATAGTAAAACTTTTAAAAAATTCTTGTAAAGAACCCAAAGACCTAGAGCTAAGATATTTAGCATGAAACATCCTCTAATGGGTGTCTACCAAGTTTGTTCAAATAAAAGCCATGGGGTCAAAATTGGCCCCGCCCCAGGGGGTCATTGATTTTCCCTATATGCATATAGTAAAAACTTCAAAAAAATCTTCTTTTAAAGAACCCAAAGAAATAGAGCTAAGATATTTAGCATGAAACATGTTCTAATGGATGTCTACCAAGTTTGTTCAAATAAGAGCCCTGGGGTCAAAAATGGCCCTGCCCCTGGGGTCATTGATTTTTCTTATATGTGCATAGCAAAAACTTAAAAAATCTTCTTTGAAAAAAACAAATAGCTAGAGTTTAGATACTAAGCTTGAAACATCTTCCAATGAGTGTCTACCAAGTTTGTTGTAATAAAAGCCCTGGGATCAAAATTAGCCCCGCTCCGGGGGTCATTCATTTTCCTTAAATGTGTATAACAAAAACTTAAAAAATCTTCTTTGAAAAAACTCAAATAGCTAGAGTTTAGATATTAAGCACGAAGCATCTTCTAGTGAGTGTCTACAAAGTTTGTTAAAAAAAAAGCCCTGGGGTCAAAATTGGCCCCGCCCCGGTGACATTGATTTTCCTTATATGTGTATAGCAAAAACTTAAAAATCTTCTTTGAAAAAACCCGAATAGCTAGAGTTTAGATATTAAGCATGAAACGTTTTCAAGTAAGTGTCTACAAAGATTGTTCAAATAAAAGCCCTTGGGTCAAAACTGGCCCTGCCACAGGTGTGTCATTGTTTTTAACCATATGTGTAAAGAAAAAACTTGACCAGCTAGACCTTAGATGTTTAGCATAAAACATCTTCTAATGGGTGTCTACCAAGTTTGTTCAAATAAAAGCCCTGGGGTTTAACTGGCCCCGCTCCGGGGGCCTATATACAGGTGAGCGACTTCAGGGCCATCATGGCCCTCTTGTTTGTTTCTTTTGGCTATTTACAAATGACATTCACAATGTCATTTAGTAAATGAGGCAAATAATCATTTTTCTCGCTTGAAATAATATGCTAACTTTATGTCGGTACTTACAAACCTGATACAATTGATATCTGTAAACAGCAGATTGTGTAATCAAAATATATCAATATTTCAGGTCATGTATAAATGTTGATTATCTACCCGACGTTGCCAAGGGTATAAACAACAGTGCTGAGTATGAAAAAACTAAATCATCACTAGAGAATGTTCTCATTGAATTAAGAGGTGTGATAGAAGCTAAAACAGATAATCTCAAAATACTTCAGAATGATAAGGAGCAGTTATTTGAAGAGATAGAAAATTTGAAAGCGGAAATTCTAATGAAGGTTGAAGAGCTTGTAGAAACCTCAAAACAACAAGTATCATTGAAGTATCGAGAAGTAAAGAAACATATCCAGTCAGATCTAGACACTTTAAATACTATTTTAACAACGACAACAACAGATTTCCGGAAACTGTCAGAAAAAAATGAGTCCCAGTTGTTTGTAAATCTCAAAGCAAGTAAAGTTTCTATCAGGGATTGTGAAACTTTTTTGAGTGAATTATCAACAGGTAACGTAAATGAGAAGTTGGAATTGGTAGCGAATAACAGTTTGAAAGATCAACTAAATGACATTGAGAGTTTGGTTGTTGACACTGATGTGAAGGAATACAAGGCAA